>NW_023270389.1:23870136-23881878 GCF_011800145.1 Mirounga leonina
TTGGTCTTCTATATCACTGATTCTCTCTTCTGCCTCATTTATCCTAGTAGTTAGTGCCCCCATTTTTGTTGCACCTCATTAATAGCCTTTTTGATTTTGACTTGGTTAGATTTTAGTTCTTTTCTTTCTCCAGGAAGGGTTTCTCTAATAACCTCCGTGTTTTTTTCAAACCCAGCTAGAATCTTTAAAATGATGATTCTGAACTCTAGAGCCGACATCGTACTAATGTCCATATTGGGTATGTCCCTGGCAGTCGGTACTACCTCGTGTTCTTTTTTTGAGGTGATTTTTTCTGTCTTGTCATTTTGTCCAGAGGAGAATAGATTAATGAGAGAACAAAATGCTAACAGGGTAACAACATCCCCAGAAAATACACTCTAAACAGATCAGAAAAGACCTGAAGCTGGGGGAAAAGAAAGAGAAAAGAAAAAGAAAAAAAAAGAAAAAGAAAAAGATAAAAACAAACAAAAATAAAACCAAAAAAACCCAGAATATGATAAAATATGATCAGGCTGGTGCATAGATCAGTGCCACACACTAGATTTTGGGTGTATTTGGGTCAGTTAGAAGAAAGTGCCTCCCAAAATTTTAAAGAAAGAAAAACTTATATATACAAAAATAAGGGTTGATATGATGAAGGGATGGAATATGACTGTAAAGATGAAAATTATAAAAAATTTTATAAAAGGAATTGATAAGAAGTTGTTTGAAAAAAGAAAGAAGAGGATTTAAAAAAAAAAAAAAGAAAAAGAAAGGGAGAGAATGTGATCAGGCAGGAGACTAGAACAAAACTATACACTAGAGATTTAGGGTATATTTTGGTCTGTTAGAAGAAACTATATCAAAATTTTCAAGAGAGAACAACTTATATATATATGCCAAAAATAAGGGTAACTACTATGAAGGGATAGAATATGACTCTAAAAATGAAAAATAAAAATGTTTTTTAAAAAAGGGATTGATAAGGGGCGCCTGGGTGGCTCAGTTGATTAAGCGACTGCCTTCAGCTCAGGTCATGATCCTGGAGTCCCGGAATCGAGTCCCACATCAGGCTCCCTGCTCAGTGGGGGGCCTGCTTCTCCCTCTGACCCTCTTCCCTCTTGTGCTCTCTGTCTCTCATTCTCTCTCTCTCAAATAAATAAATAAAATCTTTTAAAAAGGGGGGGGAGGATTGGTAAGATGTTGGTTGAAAAAGGGAAAAAGAAAATTTCAAAAAAAAAGTTAAAAAAAATTAACTTTGAAAGACTAAAGCATCATGGGAAAAAAGCCATGGATTCTATGTGCAGTATTCCCCTAGCTCTGGAGTTCTACTGTTCTCATTGATCGGTAAACTTGGTCTTGGCTGGCTGTTCTTGCTGATCTTCTGGGGGAGGGACCTGTTGCAGTGGTTCCCAAATGTCTTTTCCGGAGGTGGAATTGCCCCGCCCTTGCCTGGTCCGGGCTAAGTAATCTGCTTGGGTTTGCGCTCAGGAGCTTTTGTTCCCTGCAAGTTTTCTGCACAGCTTTGGAGGACAAGAGTGAAAATGGCGGCCTCCCAATCTCTGCCCCGGAGGAGCCAAGAACTCGGGGCCCCGCTCCTCAGTGAGCCCTCAGAGAAAAGCAGTCAGTCACTCCCGTCTCCCCGGTCTCTGGCCGCACTCCGTGCTCACCCGGCCTGTGACCGTGCATTTCTATCTCTGGCACCTGACCCCTTGTGGAGTCTCCAAACCCAGCAGATCCCTGTGGTGCACTCCCACACCGCTCCTCCCAGGGAAGAAGGGGAGTCTCCCCGGATCTGCCACTTGTTGGGTCCCTGCTGGAGGAGCAGGGGCCCGACTGTGCCACCGATCAGTTTATGGCAACCCCAAGCTGAGAGCCCGCGCCTCAGCTCTGTCTCTGCAGTCAGCTTCCCTGCTCCAATACCTGGGAGCTCTGCCACACTCAGGGACCCCTGGTCTTTCTGTGACCCCGAGGGTCCTGAGACCACATTGTCCCATGAGGGTTCCACCCCCTGCTTAGCCGCTGGAGCGACGTCCCTCAGCGGAGCAGACTTCTAAAAGTTCCGATTTTTGCTCCGCGGGTCTATCACTTGCCAGAAGCGGCTGACGGAGGCCCCCTCCCCCACTGCCTATCTTCCCGAATATCACCTCGGATTCACTTCTCCTCACGTCCTACCTTCCAGAAAGTGGTCACTTTTCTGTTCAGAGAGTTGCTACTATTCTTTTCTTCGATCTCCTGCTAAGTTTGTAGGTGTTCAGAATGGTTTGTCCCTATCCAGCTGAATTCCTGAGACCAGAGGAAATCCAGGTCTCCTACTCCTCTGCCATCTTGCTCTGCCGCTCTCATAGCATCACTTTTTTTAAGCGAGAGAATACTTTTATGTTTTGAGAGTGCAAAACAATATCACATTGTATTTTATAAATAAATGTCAGTTATAAAATCAGATCCAGTATAAGCAAGTTGACCTTACAGATACATTTTCAGGATACATATATTGCTATTTAATGTCTTAATATTTCTGAGTCCCTATGAATTTAGAAGGTGTGTAATATCTAATATGTAATATTTTTCAAGGAGGATTTATCTGATGCCCCTCTGTATATGCAGTACCCAGCACCTCATTTTTATAAGACACGTATGAAATTTACTTTAGTGATGATTAATTATATATTCTCACTAAATTATTTGACCCTTTTTTATAGAAATAGAATGCAAGGTTCCAGAAGTAGAAGAATACTTAGTTCCTGAGCCCAGAAAACACAAATATAGAGTTGGAGACCTCTTGAAATTCTCCTGCAGACAAAGACTTAAAAGAGTTGGACCAGACTCAGTTCAGTGTTATCACTTTGGATGGTCCCCTAATCTTCCAACATGTAAAGGTGAATATCTGTCTTACAAATGCTAAAACAAGAATTAGGATTTGGGTATCAACCTTTCCTCCCCCCTTCTTAAATTTCTGTTGGCTTTGAGTGTGTCTATAATCTAGTGCATTAAGCCAGGACATGTGCTGGGGGGTAGATACCTCAGACTTCCTTATTTAAGCAATTAATCTCCAATTGTTTCTTGAAATATGTAGTGGAAGTATGCATAGATACATATATGATGTCTCACACTCTTTTGTTATTTTTCCTTTTGCCTGCAGTTCCACCAATAATATTGGACACTTTGTATAGCATGGGCCTTTCCTCAAGTTTTATTGAGTGTCTAAACAATATTCAAGCAACTTATAGTCAGTTCAATCACATGTATGGCTTAATCAAAGTTAAAACATCTTGATCTAATGCTTGCCTCAAACGATGGCATTTTTTCAAACAGTTTTGATAAAATGTTTCCATGGAATATGAATATTGCTATAATTTACACAACCACATTTATTAATTGGTTTGCATACATCTTAGAATACCTAGATTATTAAACATATTTCCTGGGCTTAAATATTTCCAATACACTAGTTCAGTGTAAGTAATAGAACTGGGAAACATGTTTCTGGTGTAAACACCATTGTTTAAGAAGGCTATAATAAATTATATTATAAATTATACAAAGTAATTTTTAAAAAGTCTCTAATTTATGAATTTTTAAGTTGTAAAATAGATAATTTAACCATTATTCACACAGTATTTCTCTTGTAGAGCAAACAAAACGGTGTCCGCCACCTCCTCAACTCCTCAATGGGGAAGTTAAAGAAACAGACAAAGAAATCTACGAACACAATGATTTGGTGGAATATGTTTGCAATACTAGATTTCTGATGAAGGGTTTTAATAAAATTCAATGTGTTGATGGACAATGGACAGACTTGCCTATGTGTATTGGTAATGTACAAAAATATTCATATTTAAACATAAGTCAACACTCTTTGTATTCATAAACACATAAATTGCATTTTGTAAATAAATATATTTTTGTGAAATTTTCACAGAGGTGGAGAGTACATGTGGAGATATACCTGAACTTCATTATGGCTCTGTTGTTGAGTCTTCTGTCCCTCCCTATCACCATGGAGATTCAGTAGAGTTCAATTGCAAAGAAGAATTTACAATGATTGGACACAAGTCAATTACATGTATTAGTGGAAAGTGGACCCCACTTCCTCAGTGCATCGGTGAGAAGAAACTTCTCAAATTGACAGTCAATGAAATTTAATATTTTTATGGCAAAAACTGTATTTGCAAACATATATTTGAAATTTAGGTATATTCTTGAAAATGTCAGTTCTTAGGGGTACCTGGATGGCTCAGTCGGTAAGCATCCACCTTCTGCTCAGATCATGATCTCAGGGTCCTGGGATTAAGCCCCCACATCAGGCTCCCTGCTCAGCAGGGAGTCTGCTGCTCCCTCTCTCTCTGACCCTCCCCCTGCTCATGCTCTCTCTCACTCTCTTTCAAATAAGTAAATAAAATCTTATTTTAAAATGTCAGTTCTTAAATTACAATGAAGGTAGACATTGCTTATAGCTCATTATATGTCTACAAATTAGCAATAGAATTTTATCAGTCTTTCTGTCCCTGATATTAACACTGTTTATAAGTGTGAAGCTAAATTTTATTTATGGTTATTCATATGATTTAAATATGAGTACTAATGACCAAGAAAATAGAACTATATTTGCAAAAAGACCACTTTTGTTTTTATGTGGCACTCTTGATTTCAGGTCCTGGAAAACAAAGTTACTACCCACTTGTTACATTCCTATAGGAATCTTGCCTCTCTCAAAGTTTCTAACAATTTCCCAATCTGTTTCAAATGCAACAACAAGTTCATGTGCTGAAGGGTGGGTGGGCTGCAGGCCCTCTCAGTCAGTAGGAGAACTCAGTCAAAGGAGACAGTCAAGGTTAGGCTAGGAAACAAATCTGATGGATGGACTTCCCTCTGATTGATGTATGTAAATCATCCTGACCCTTTGGATGACCAAGTCTTTTATGACTAACATGGAAAATATTGGGGGCCCCTTTCATTTTTCCCTCAGAATGAGTTCTTTCCTAGAGTTTTCCTAGGTCTTACATTCAAAGAGAGCCCTGGATGTCCAGTCTTACTTATTCATCATATTTCTAGGCATTAATTGTTCCAAGGAGAAGGTAGGGCTTGGGTTCATGCTCTGTGAGAGCAGAGATTTACTCCTATTTTGTTCATGATGTATTCCCAATACACAAAAGACTGGCAGACCCACAGCAGATATTAAACAGGAGTTTGTTGAATGAATCATAAGTTTTGTTGCTTATTAATCCTTACATTTTTGCTAAACACATTCCCATTAGCAGTATTGTCAGTCCTTCAAGACCAAACTTCAATCTTTGTCCTCTTCTATCTCCACAGATGATCTCCCCTTATTTCATACGGGAGGAAAAACCCAAAGTTATAACGAGCATGAAAATTCTCAACTTTTCACTCTTATTCTAAAATATATGCTTCCATTATTACTCTTCTGATCTCAGAGTTTGCTTTCCAAAGGTTAATCTTCTACCTATATTCAGCTTAAAATAATCCCCTTACAGGTATAATAGACCTTAGTCCAATTTTCTCCTCTCAATGTTTATTTTGTTTTGTTTTGTTTTTAAGATTTTATTTATTTATTTTGACAGAGAGAGAGAGAACACAAGCAGGGGGAGTGGGAGAGGAAGAAGCAGGCTTCCCGCGGAGCAGGGAGCCCGCCGTAGGGCTCCATCCTAGGAGCCCAGGACCATGACCTGAGCCAAAGGCAGACGCTTAACGACTGAGCCACCCAGGCGCCCCTCAGTGTTTATTTTGTACCTCTAACTAGTCTAGCTGTTCACTCTTCCCTGAGTGTTTATTTTCTCCTAATAAACAAAGAAATTCTTTCAGAAACCAATCAATCATAGGACAATGACAACAGCCGCCACCACTCCTTTTGACTATAGATCGTCCTTCAGTTACCATCACCTGAACACCTTGTTTTGTCTCCCTCAACACTGTGGACAAGCCCTAAAAACAGGACTAATTCTCAGCCTCTAGTTTTTTTAATTAGTCTCCTTTGTTTTATTTTTTATTGTATTACAAAATCGTCACTTCTTTGGCTAATCATTAATAAATCATTAACAAAGACCTACATCAACTCATATTTTATCAAATCCAAAAAGTACTTTAATCTGCATTGAATTTTTGAAATACGTAGCTATATAGAAAGTTGTTATATTTAACTCAGAGTCAGTAAAAATTTACTATTATGACATTATAATAAGGATGATCTGGTATATAAAATAGCTCTTCAAAGATTGTAAGAGTATAAACAGGAAACAGGTTGTGGCTTTAAGCACCCAACTTCTAATTCCAAGAATCTGTTCCTATTTTTTAGTGATCATGCAAAAGATCTATTTAAGTATTCATATTCTGTATACTACATCTTAGATGTACTTTTCTTATTATATTACATTGCCTTTATTGAAAAAAATATATTTAAACTAGCAACTTCATATATTCTATTTCCACAGATAAATATGGGACCAAATGTAGTCAGGTGATGACTGCTCAGTATGTAGATCATCCAAAAAAGTGAGCCTCTTACACTTTTCTAATCCCCAAAGTGCAGAATGCATTTATGATGGACATTTTCTCTGAAATTTCAAAGACTGGACACAGGACTTATGTTCATACATAAGAGCCCATCTCATGCAATATGGTCAGGAATAAATTGGTTGGTGGGGTTTATGGGCTCAAATTCTAATTTCATTATACTATTGACTCTAAGCTATTTTTTGTAGTAGTTGCTTTGATTCTTATAATTAGTCTTTTCAAGGGAATATTTTCATTTTATAGCAACTGATGAACTTAAGAAGTGTAAATACAGCTTGACTAGAAAAGAAGCAAATCCATCACGTAAGATTATATTTGACCATAATGAGAAAATAAGTTATACATGCAGAGAAACAATAAAGCAGCAACATTCAACATGCATAAATGGACGATGGGATCCCGAACTAAACTGCACAGGTAAGCTCTCGTTTACAATATTTTCAAAAACTTACTCTATTTCTTCCTAATTTATAAAAGTAGTATCTTTGCGGCTTCTAAAAAAATTTACCTATGTATTACTACACAGAAACTAACCAAAACCCTATTTCTAAATACTAATTGCATCAGTGCATTAGTCCGCTATAAAACAAAACACCCAGAAACTTGGTGGTCTTGAATTAACATCCAGCCAGGTGTCTTGAAGAATTAGTGTTTGGATTTTCTTTGAGGCTGAAGAGAGCACAAAGCTGGCAGCCCTCTGGTTTCCCTGCCCTGAGAAGCACCTCTGTAGCCTCCAGATGTGTGGCAAATCTGAAGTCTGCCCCTCAAGCGAACGTTCCAGGACAAGTAAATTGGCCTTTTTCACAGCAAGACTGAGGGTGTGTTTCAGTTGGCTGTCTGTGTAGTGCCCTGGAGGCGGTGGCCTGCCAGGAATTACCTGCCCCATTGATATAGTCCTGCGGGAGCCAGAAAGGCAAGCCCCTCTGGCCACCAGCGCCAGGAGATCGAGGAGCGTCCCCTATGTGGACCGAGCATGTTGCCAGCTTTGGTGAGGCAGCAGGAGAAGGCAGGGCTGGGCCACACCCGCTGGCTTTTATGGGGCCACAGGAGAGCACTGGGCTGGAGTGCACCTGCTGGGGTTCTCAGGGTGGAGGGCGAGTGTAAAAATGGCACCTGCCACACCTCCGTCGTGGAAAGAGTCCCAACAGGCCCCTGCACCTCAGTGGATGCTTTAAGATTAGCAAATGGCTCTCCTTCTCATAGGTCTAGGTGTTTCTCAAACTGTTCCATTCACTTTGGTCCCCTGGGGGTAGTGAGTGGGTCTGGGTGCCAGCTCCTTAAGAAAAGTATCTCAGGGGGTGCCTGGGTGGCTGGGTTAGGTGTCCGCCTTCCAAACGGGTCATGATCTCAGGGTCCTGGGATCGAGCTCCACATCAGGCTTTCTGCTGAACAGGAAGTCTGCTTCTCCCTCTCCCTCTGCCTGCTCTCTCTCTCTCTCTCTGTCAAATAAATAAATAAAATATTAAAAAAAAAAAAAGTATCTCCGTTCTCTACAGCCCATTGAGTCTCCTGGATGTGAGACCCCTTGGTTTTCAAAGCCAGGTGTTGGGGGGGGCTCATCCTTCTTTTGCAGGTCCCAGAGTTTGGGGTGCTGATGTGGGACACAAACCTCTCTCTCCTCAGGGAGAAGCTCTGGATTTGTGAGATCCCACCTGATTGTGTGTAGCCCTGCCAGGGGTGGGACTTTTGTCCCTACTGGGTCTCTGACTCTCCTACCCATCTCGATGTGGCCCTTTTACTGTTTGTTGTGAAGGAGCTATTCAGCTAGTTTTCAGGTCTTTTTTAGAGGAAATTGTTCCATATGTACCTGTGTGTCTCTGGGAGGAGATGAGGTCAGTTTCTTCCTATACATTTGTCCTCACACTAGATTTGTGCACATTGATTTTATACTCTGACACTATACTAAGTTGCATTATTCATTTTAGGTATTATGGTGTAGATCTGTTGCAATTTTCTGTAAGCAATTATGTCACTGAAAATACAAGACTTTATTTTTGCCGGTCCTTTTTTATTTTTATTTTCTTATCTTATCACACTGACTTGGACCTCCAGTAACCTGCTGAAAGGAAGTGATGAGAACATACAACTTTGTCCTATTCCTGATCACTGGCAGAGGATATTCAACATTTTACCACAAGTATAATGTCAATTTAGGATTTTTGTAGATGCCCCTTATCAGTTTAAGGAAATTTCCTTCTATTCTTACTTAACGGAGTGAGAAATTTTGTGATCAAGCAATGTCGAACATTTTCAAATGCTTTTTAAGTATCTCTCGATATGATAATATGACTTTCTTAATTCTGTTAATACAGTGAATTATATATATACATTTTTGGATGTTGAACACATCTCTCCTCCCTAGAGTTAACTCTACTAGGTAGTGACAGGTTATTCTTTCTATATTTTCATGTACTTGATTTGCTGATATATTTTTAAGGGGTTTTACATCTATATTCAGGGGGAATATTAATCTATAGTTACTTTTTCTTTTAATGCCTCTCCCAAGTTTTGTTGTTAGGATTATCATGGCCTCATAAAACGAATTGAGGACTGCTCTCTGCTTCTCTGTTTTCTGAAAGTATAAATGTAATATTATTAGTACACATATTATTATTTTATTATTTGTGTCTTAAATGATTGATAGACTTCACCTGTAAAGTCATCTGATATATTATTTGCTTTTTTGGAAGTTTTTCTTGATGAAGAATTCCGTTTCTTTAATAAGTACTGAAATATTCAGACTTTCTTACTGTCTTTTGTCAATGCAAGGAAGTGGTATTTTTTTAAAGGTTTTATTTATTTATTTGAGAGAGAGAATGAGAGAGAGAGAGAGCACATGAGAGTGGGGAGGGTCAGAGGGAGAAGCAGGCTCCCTGCTGAGCAGGGAGCCCGATGTGGGACTCGATCCTGGGACTCCAGGATCATGACCTGAGCCGAAGGCAGTCGCTTAACCAACTGAGCCACCCAGGCACCCGGAAGTTGTATTTTTGAAGAAATATCTATTTTATCTAATTTATGAAATTGATTGGTATACATTTGTTTCTAATAGTCACTTAATATTCTATTTTCATTTTAATTATATAGTTTCTTTGTTGTTATCACTTCTTTCATTCTTGACATTGATAGTTATTTTTCTCTTTCATCTTTATTATTCTTCCTAGGTTTTCTTTTTTTCTTCAGTTTTATTAATATTTCCAGATAGCCAATTTTAACACTTAATTTTCCTTATTTACTCTCTTTTATTTTTTAACCTTATTAACCACTATTTTTTTGTTTTCTTTTTTCTATTTGTCTTTCTCAATTTTCTCTCCTCTGTGGACAAACTGTTTTTTTCATTCTAGTTACTTTGCTTTTAATTTTATTTTTTCATTTCTTAAGGTAGAAAATTAAAACATGGGTTTAAACCATCCTGCTTTTCAAAGATAAACTCCATTTTTCCTTCTAAGTACCGCTGTAGCAGTCTCAAAATTTTTATATCTCAAAATTTTTACATACATTTCATTTTCATTTAATTCTATGTGAAATGTTTTCTAATATTCCTTGTGATTTCTTCTTTGACCTATCAGTTATTTTGAATTTTGTTTCTTAATTTCCAAATATTTATTTTTTCCTAAATAAAGTTATTCTCTTTTAACAGCTTTTTTGTGGTATGATTGCTATACAAAGAACTGCAAAAAAAAAAAATACAGAATAATTTTTAAAACAAAAATAAAAGAAAATACAAATAATTAATTAAAATACAAAAACACAAAGAAACTTTTTTAAAAAGTATAAACAGGTGATTTGCAGAATAGTAATTCTGCCTTTAGGGAAATTTAGTTTTTAGACCAACCTTTAGCAAATATGTATCAGAGGAAGTACAAATTAAGATTATTAGGGTGAAATGGTTAAAGATCAGATACAGAAGAAACTCAATCTTTGACAATGCATTGAAAAAAAATGCCGAGATATTTAAAACAAATAAGAAGAAAAGGTTTTGATTAAATATAAAATACTTCTACACTTAGATGGAAATAGAAAATATTAGTAAGCATGAATGAAGTGTATTCAGTCAAATATTTCTCTGAATTGACTATAAAATCTTGAGTAACTGAAAGGACTTACAAGACTTCCCAGTGTACACTCACATAAGACCTTTAATGAAATAAATGCACGACAGGAGAAAGCAAAATCAAGGAATCATAGAGAGATCCAAAAGCCTCCAGGTACAGCCGTCCAAAGTCTTCCCTCAGTTGAACAAGACATGCTTTGTCTTCAGATTATGAGCTGCCACGATACATGTGCGGTATCTCAGGTCTCTGGGAGCTCAAACACGAGTTTACAGAGGAATCTTGTGCCCCTTGCTGGTCATGCAACTGAAGCCAGGCTGTCTGATCTGTTCAACAGGGTGCATTTTGTTAACCTATCTATCTCTTAACAGTGTAGGCAAGCTAGTAAACAGTACCTCCAGAGAGTTTTGAACTTTAAACAACACACTGTAAATATTAGTGACCATATCTAATTCCTATGTTAGCCAAGAATCTGTATCAGATAATTGATCATTAACTACATGTAATTCTTCCTCTGACTAATTAGTTTCCATTCCACACCTAGTGAGGGTTTAAATCCAATCACAATACATTTGATTATGGATATCTGTAAACAAAATCCTGATATCAGTATTTATTTAGTGCCTCTTACTGAGTGAACAACTCAGAACATCCTAATGGTTAGAAACCATTAAAATAAGTTTTACATAAATTAAGCAAGATTTGTCACAGAAAGAATAAAAGGAAGATACTACGAGCAACATGGTGAGAATATAAACCACATGTGATATATTAAAGTGCTCTACAAGCCGAAGAGTGTAACATGTTTAAATATAGAACATAATGTCATTATTTGATCATTAATGATACATTATTATTGAGTTTTGTTTAATTGTCTTTTTAATATGTTTAACTTATGATTTTTAATCAAGAAATCTAAATTTTAATATTTTTAGAAGTTCAAACGCAGTCATGCCCCCCTCCACCTCAGATTCCCAATGCTCAAAATATGGCAACGACGGTGAATTATCAGGATGGAGAAAAAGTATCTGTTGTCTGTCAAGACAATTATATACTTCAGGATGCAGAAGAAATTGTGTGCAAAGATGGAAGATGGCAGTCAATACCACGCTGTGTTGGTCAGTACTGCATAACTTGCTTCATAACATTCTTTCAAATGAGCTTAATAAGCCCCTGTGCTTTG
>NW_023270389.1:23884878-23958690 GCF_011800145.1 Mirounga leonina
TTTTTTTTTTTTTTAACATTCAATCAGCATGGATTCATGAATTTTTACTTATTCAATTTGTCACAAACAATTATAGTCATTATTCTTTGAAGCTCAAATTACCCCAAATTTGGCTAGTGAGTGCCTCTTGAAACTGGCTCCTGATTGCTTTGTTATACCCACTAGTCTTTGAGTGTTTCATTTCTTTTTAGCACAACACAATGTTCCAGGCTTGCTGTATACTTCCCTGACCAACACCCATAGTCATACAGCTTTCCAAAGAGGTCTGATTCTTTTTATTGGGAAATAGTGTTTAGAATACAAGAACTGTGTTATTGGTACTAGATGGGAATGTCATTAAATGTCTTTTTGCTTGTCAGAAATCTGAAAGAGAAATGAAATTTAAAATTCATTAGCTCCTTTTGGATCTTACAATTCAGAGTTATAAATAATACAGGGCTAAGAAACTTTTAAATACACTTTCTGTCTTTTCTCTTTATTCATATATTCTTATATTTCTTATATTTCAGAATTTTTAGAAATAATATTAAGAGTATAATGCAAACATTACTATTAGCAGTTAAACTGCTGAATGAAGGTTAAAATGTCTTTGCATTTATTTTGTCCCAGGATGTTTGACTGTGAGTGTAATTACTCTCTTCAAAAATGACTTGAAATAATTCTTAACTCTGATTAATAGAGCTTTACACTTATTTGCGTTAGTATTTTTTTTCAATTTTAGATTTTGCTTTTCTCTTTTAAGCTAAACTTAAAAATATGAAAAGCACCTACATTTTTTTAAAGATTTTATTTATTTATTTATTTCAGGGAGAGAGAGAAAGGGGGGATGAACAGAGGGAGAGAAAGAAAAACTCAAGCAGACTCCCAGCGGAGCATGATCCCAGTGTGGGACTCAATCTCACCACCCTGAGATCATCACCTGAGCCGAAAACCAAGAGTCAGACACTTAACCAACTGAGGCACCCAGGTGGTTCAAACACCTACAGGCTTCAAAAGTCAAAGTAATATGAGAAGTATGCCGAGTAGTCTTACTTCCATCATATCTGATCCCTCATTTAATAAAGTTATATTTTTATTAGTTTCTGACATCATTCCAGTGTTCATTAATCTCCTTTTTTTATAGAGAAGGGAGATTATTTTACACATTTATCTATAATGTGTTTTCGTATTTATTTATTTTAGTATCTAGTTCCAATATTCCCGTGAATAACCTTCCTCAGCAACCTCAGTAGCTGTGCTGCAATCGACCTAGTCAGCAACACAGTCTGGCATCATCCCCCCCCCCCCAACACACACACACACACACACACACACCCGCGAAGTGTTGCTGGGGCCGGGGCCCAAAGAGAGAAGGTTCTGTGGCATTGTCCTCCTCTGGGCTCCTCTGACTTTGGCCTTGTTGCTGGGATGCTTCAGAATAAAAGTCTAGTGGCTCAGAAGTGTAGGAGGAACCCAAATTGGGGGCGGGGGGGTGGGGGGCTAGGTGGGATTAGAACCCCCTCCAAGAATGGTGGTGGTGGGCAGACACTGTGGAAGGCCTCATCTTTGGACAGTCAATGTGGAATTTTTCTTTGTGTAACTGTGTCATCCAATCAAACAATTAGGATTTTTTTTCTTGGTGGATGGACACTCTGCCCTTAACTTTTCATATGCAAAATTTAATTTAGTAGGTGCCCGAACCCCAGGTGCGCACAGCAGCCCCTCTCAGGGAAGCCCATCTCTCACCCCTGTCGGAGACTTTTTAAATATATTACTGGAAATCTGCAAAGCACTGTGTAACGTTATCACATACATTACCTCCATCCTTTCTAATGGAAACCCTAGGAGGTAGGTGTTACATCCAAATCTTTCAGAGAATGCAGGAGTTTCAGAAATAAGCCCTAGCCCGTGATCACATTGGAAGGGAAAAGCCAAACCATAATTTGAACCTAATCTGCCTCACAGATCTTTTTTTTATAAGCAAGGTTATTCCTTTAGTTTGGGAAACAACCTCCCCTCTTCAAATAAAGCCTGAACTCAAAAATCAATAACGCTTTGAAAAATTTACCTAAAAGTGGCCAAAAATATTCTTAAGTAGCTTTGACGATCATTTGTAGTTTTCTCCTCATAACATGCGGGGCAAACCTGGGACAAGGGTGGATTCTCTGTTATTGTTATTATCATTTCACGTAAATTTAAAAACAAGGAGAAAATCCTGGACCTCTAGCGTACGATAAAATGTAAAGACTTTCATGTACAAAAGCCCTTAAAATAATTCGAGAGGCCTGCAAAACTAATAAAACACAAGAGTTCAATTAATTTTGTGGAGCTGAACTAAACTGAACGGCACGGAGGCTGACACGGTACCGACCGAACACAACCTAACACCGACCGAGGGCAAACTAACCGGGTCAAGGTTGCCACGACGGGGTCAATAGACACCGGCCGACGCCAGCAGCTCGCGCAGGCGCAGAGCCGGGCCGAGGGAGGGCGACCGAGAGGGAATCCGCCCCGCCTTCCCCAGGCCCCGCCCGCCCTGCTTCAGTTCCCGGCCTTGCCACTAGGGGCCGGCCGCGGTCCCCGCAGCGCCTGTGGCCGCGAAGCCGAGCGGCCCAGGTTTCCAGCCGGGCCCCTTTTCCAGCTGGGCCCCAGCATGGCTGCCCCCAGGGCTGCGGGTCGGGAAGCCTCCGCGTTCTCGTTTCCCTGACGGTCCCGGCTTCTGTGCTCTCCTTCCCCTCCTCAGGCCACTCGAGCAGACATGTTTGCCAAGGCCTTTCGGGTCAAGTCCAACACGGCCATCAAGGGGTCGGACAGGTGAGGGAGAGAAGGGGCCGGACAGGTGAGGGAGAGGCGGGGCCTGCTCCGCCCGCCAGGGCACCCCGACATTTCTCAGCGCAGAGGCTGGCCCACTGCCTCTCTGAGCTAGCTCAGCCGACCTGGGGTGGAGGCCGAGGGAACGTCCAGCCGGGGAGCGGGGGTGGGTTAGACTCATTTTGAGGGCGAAGAGGGAGAGCAGGCCTGGTTTGTCTCCCGGGCTGTCTTTTGGATATTCTAGTTAGTTTAAAGGAAAACGTAATTCAGCCAGCGCTTACTGACTGCGGTCGACATAAGGTGTTGAGGGGTCAAACACGAAGGATTGCAGGTTCCCCGCCCTCCAAAGAGCTTCGAGTCCCTTAGGAAAAATCAGAGGGGCACCGGGAACTACAACTACGGGAGAAAAAGGATGTGGCGGTTACTTCTGGCAGGAGAGACAGATGGAGGGTGAAGTGGGAGAGAATTAAGGGCCACGTTTTAAGAGCTGGGTCTGTTACGCAGTGTTGCAGATGCTGATACCACGTTGCGAATTTTGGAACCAGTGTTCTCTAGTCACTCTTGGTGCCCTCGTATAGCTTTTTAACCATAAACTGACAGATGCGCCGGGCAGATGTGAGGAAAGGGGTGGGTCCAAGGGCGAGGCATGGAGTCTGGAAGGTAGGGCTGGGTTTCTAGTCAGGCTAACCTGGTTACTCGCTGGTTCTCAGTTGTCCTCTTTCTTTGTAAAACGGAAAGACTTGCCCCCAGGAATATGTGAAAATAGATGAGACATTGGATGAGAAAGAGAATAGGATGTTTTGGAAGAGTGTATGAGAATGGGGCATCATCAACCAGCTTTTCCTTGGCCCTTGTGATTCTATAGGAAGTCCTTCGGAGTCCTTCCTATGTATTAAAATCCGTCCAGGCAGGACTCACGCCAGGTACTGGTTTGCTCTCTGCAGGAGAAAGCTTCGGGCTGATGTGACCACTGCTTTCCCCACTCTTGGAAGAGATCAGGTCCCTGCCTTAGTACCTGGAAAGGAAGAGCTCAACGTTGTGAAGTTGTATGCTCACAGAGGGGATGCAGTGACTGTGTACGTGTGTGGTGGTAACCCCATCCTATTTGAACTGGAGAAAAACCTGTATCCAACAGGTATGTCAATAGGATGGAGATGGCCATTACTATCATCCTTGCCTACCATCTGTTTCTCCTTCTTTCTTTCATTAAACTGCCTTACTTAAAACGTGAAGTGCAAAATCTCCCAATATCATCCCTAAGGGTCTTTTTGGACCCAGTGTCCCTAGAATTGGGTCTTTCAAGATCAAGAACTGCTACAGGAGGGAGAATAACAGGGCTAACACAGGAAGAGGATAAGTTGGCAAGGGACGTTCTGAGATGAAGGAATAATAATTCATAGTGGGTTAAGTAGGGATGGAGCAGAGGTCTTGAAAAGGGTGGGATTTCAGGACATGTAAAAAATATTCTTAAAACTTCATTAGCAGGATTTTCTTAAGAAACTGAAGAGATACGGTGATAGGAAGGAAGCTAGGTTAATTAAACTACATACCCAGCTGTCTTACTGATGTACTTCAATCGAGATACCTCACAGGATTCTTTCTGAGGCTCTGCCCGGCTCTCAGGATCCTTTGCTTTCTCTCTTTGTCACAGATCTCAGACATTCAGTGTCCTTTTCTCTTTTCCGTAGCTGCTGACGCCTACTTTGTCACTTGGGGCTCTTCTCCCCCAAGCTTGGCTGCAGCGGCGCAACGCGGTCGCCTTCGGTTCCCTGTGCCCCCACTCCACTTGGCGGCTCTACAGACAGGCCCTTTTTGATCTCAGGTTTTACTGCTAATCACTGTGAACACAGAGGGAATAAAAATAATAAACATGGGGAGGTTTCAACATTTCCTACAGGCTGGCGCCCTGTTCTTCGCTTACTTGCTTCTGAGGTCACAGATGGCATCCTTGTTGGGTCTCTGTCCCCGCTTTTATCTACCGTGCCCATTTTGCTGCCGCATCCAGGTGGAATCATAGGGGCCTCCCAGTCTCGAGGGACATCCAGTTTTTTAAGTATCTGCCTGCTTTAAGAAGGAAACCTCTTTGGGCCTCACAGCCTCCCCTCTAGCTTTGAGTTGAGTTTCTTTTCTATTTCTTAATTTAAGTGCCCTTAGTGTTTGGCTTGCCAGTTCCCTAGGGGATTGACCTTTTGGCAATAAGTCTTTCTGTGTCTCTTTTTGGGCAGTATACACCTTGTGGTCCTATCCTGACCTTCTCCCAACGTTCACAACATGGCCTCTGGTGCTCGAAAAACTGGTCGGGGGAGCAGGTAAGAGGATTTTCCTATATTCTGGCTATTGGCCAAAACCTACTTAGTAAGGGCCAACTACTTTAATATATGCACCCATTTCCTGTATTCATACAATTGAAAAATGGAATTTTTTCCCCATGTGTGTTTCCTCCCTCACTTGGCTGCTTCCATAAGGTCCCTGGGCCGCTAGGACCCTGTTGAAAGGCCTCAATAAGCTTCGTACTTTGTACTTAAATCAGAAAATGCTTTGTGAACCATATGCTATACTTTAAATCAATAAGCTAAATTTTGGAAAGCAGAATAAGAGATCATGGAACCTGACTGTCAGCTTGGTGCTTCAGTTTGACCACTAGCCCCCCACAAAGGGAAAAGGTCTGATGCTTAGGTTGCATTTAATTTTCTTTCTTTTTTTTTTTTTTTTTTTAAAGATTTTATTTATTTATTTGACAGAGAGAGACACAGCGAGAGAGGGAACAGAAGTAGGGGGAGTGGGAGAGGGAGAAGCAGGCTTCCCGCGGAGCAGGGAGCCCGATGCGGGGCTCGATCCCAGGACCCTGGGATCATGACCTGAGCTGAAGGCAGACGCTTAACCGACTGAGCCACCCAGGCGCCCCGCATTTAATTTTCATTATCAATAACCTAGTTGATACTTCATAAGTGTTTGTTGGTTGAGTGAATGCATAAATGATGAAGTAAAACTTGGAATTGGTTAGAGGCACAATGTGCGTTGTGATGCTTTTGTCTTGTTTGCCACAGATTTGATGCTTCCAGGCCTGGTGGTGCCCCCTGCCGGTCTGCCGCAGGTACAGAAGGGGGACCTCTGTGCCATTGCCTTGGTGGGGAACAGGTACTGTGCCTGTCCGCTGTGCCTTTGGGGGGAAAACTTAGGTAAAACTGGGGAAGGGGGTGAGAAAGGACAACTTCCAAAGCTTATAGATAAAGGATTAAAAGAAAAAAATGGGTTCTTCTTTCCCAAAGCAGAGAGTGGGCCATGGGGGAATGGCAGTGAGCCTGTGTGGGTGTCCACATAGCTCAGCTGAGCATATTTGCTGCTGTTTTCTTTCTTTCTTAATAATTTTACATTTATGTAAGAGTTGCCAAGATAGTATAGAGTTCTTACCCGGCTTCCTTTAATGATAATGTTTTATATAACTATAGTACAGTTATCAAAACTAAGAAATTAACATTGGTACAATCCTATTAATACAATTGTAGACTTTGTTCATATTCCCTCAGTTCTTCCACGAAATGTCTTTTTTCCACTCAAGGATCCGATCTAGGACAGCACATTGCATTTAATTGTTGTGTCTTCTTTGTCTCTTGTCTGTGACATTTTCTTGGTCTTTCCTTGTTTTTCATGGCCTTAACATTTTTTTCTCCGTCATCCACATCATCATCCTTTTTTCTTTTTTAAAGATTTTATTTATTTATTTCAGAGAGAGAGAGAGCATGCACGAGCTGGGTGAGGGGCAGAGGGAGAAGCAGACTCCCTGCTGAGCAGGGAGCCCTATGTGGGGCTCGATCCCGGCTTGATCCCGGCTTGATCCCAGGAATCCGGGATCGTGACCTGAGCCGAAGGCAGACGCTTAACCGACTGAGCCACCCAGGCACCCCTCATCATCCTTTTTATTCAAATTATTTTAATAGCTTTATTCAAATGTGGTTTTCATACTGTAAAATTCACCTATTTCTCACATGTATAGTTCAGTGATTTGTAGTGTATTTGCAGAGCTGTTCAGCCATCACCACACAGCTTCTTTTTAAAAATAAATTAGGAAGTAATCATATAAACAGTCCTGAAAAATCAAACCCCCCTCACCCCAAAGCCCTTTGCTCCTAGAAGTATCATCTGATACATATATTGAGTGCATGTATATGTTTGTGTATGAAAATGTATGATTTGGGTATGTATGTTTAAAAATACAAATAAACAGAACTATACTTTATATTGTTTTTTCACTTAAGATCAAGGGGACATTTTCCACATCAGCAAGCTCAGTTATGCTGAGTCTTCTTACCTCCTACTTGGTCCTCTCCTAATGGACCTTGTGGTTGCCTCCAGTTTGTCTTCATCACAAACAGTCTTACTGATGCCTCTAGGGACACCAGTGCCATTATTTTTCCAGAGTGGATACTAAGAAGCAGAACTATTAGGCTAAAGATCAGGTGTATTTTTCTGCTGCCCTACAAGAAAGCCGTATCCATTTTCACTCCCACCTACAGGGTATGTGGAGCCTGTTTTCCTACACTCCACCAACACTGGATACAATGGGTTATTTTCATTTGTGTCATCCCGGGTGAGCAGTGGTATCTCATTATTTTGCTCATTGCTGCTTTGAGAGAGAAAAGAGAGACTGTAGGCACGGGAGGGGTCAGTGTTCAAAGATCTTAATGTTGCTACTCATGTTCTCCTGTTTTCCTTGAACCTTTTGGAACCAAGTACCTAGAAATGTTTCCTTCCTTGTTGAACTGGCACAACTTGCAGTTGAAAAGGTTGGTGGTGTCACTGCTTTCCCGATATTCTATCCAGAACAGGAGAAAACTACAGAAATGTATATTTGGCCTGCTTGGTTTGGCCTTTAGACTGTATTGGGGGATGAAGCTTGAGAGTGGTTTGTGGCCGAGAATAAAGGTACAAGGAGGTTTATTAATAATACAAACCATGTTCGAGACCTAAGTTTCTGAGCCATTGACTCCTCCAGAGGTGGAAGGAAAAGACCCCTCTTTTAGGAACTGAGAAAGAAACCAGATTCAAAGTTTCCATGGCAGGAGTTGACCTCTGGGGACAGTCAGTGGGGACACCAGGTTAGCAAACATCTTTCTTAAGTTCAGGTTGGGAACTCTGCCCTTGAATCATCTCCCTTGTGCCCAGGTGACCCTGCCAGGCTTGTATGTCCCCCCACTGTTATCCAGTTGGTCACCCGTCCTTATGGGCAGTGTGTGGACAATGCTTGAGTAACACTGGGCCGGAGGCGGTTTCTCATTTGGGCTTTGGAAGTTTTTGTAGTTACTGTAAATGTGATTGTTTTCGATCTTCTGGACGCACCCAGTTCTTAGATTGCTTGTTACACAGAGCGAGGCCTGTTATAAGGAGCCAACTCAGAAGGAACCTCTCGAGTTAGTGCCACTGTTTATCTCTTCTCTCTTCCCTGTGGTATACCACAGCCTCATTTATGGCATACAGTTGTCCTTCCTTTTGAAGCTCTGTATAGGATGGCTAGGCCTTTAAGGTAGGGGAGGTAATTTTACAGTTTTGAAATTAAAGGGAACTTTAAATATCCTTGCAAGTCCTGCCTGGGTTTGATTCATTATAGGAATAAAAACAAACAGTGATAACGTCAACAGAAGAGTTATTTATACAGAAGGGGAATGTTTGGTCAAGGGATTTTTGAGAGTTGTATTTATAGGTAATCGGAAGAAAACTGAGGCTGGACTGAGTTTCGTTTTGTGATACAGGCGGTTGCTTCAGATTTGCAAATGTGGTGCTTTTAGCACATGAGTGGAAAGATGCCCCTGACATGTGCCCTTCTGAAAAGCTTTCCCTGACCCACGTCTCTGGCTTCCTCCTCCTCAGAGCCCCTGTTGCCATCGGAGTTGCTGCCATGTCCACAGCTGAGATGCTGACTTCGAGCCTCAAGGGAAGGGGCTTCTCCATGCTGCACACCTACCGGGACCACTTGTGGTGGGTCCTCTGTCTCTTCTGTTTTACAGAGAGCTGGGTGGGTGGAGAGGGCATGGGGCCTGGATTCACAAGTGAGAGTTTGGGGCCCTGCCATGTCTGTAGGCAAGTTGCTGATTCCAGACATTCATTTCTTCACTAAATGTGGAGAAAAAAATGGATGGATGGATTGGTTGGTTGGTTTAACTTTTTTTTTTTTTTTCTTGTTTGGGGAAGAAATTACAGAGAACTCTGATTATTTTCTAGGTGAACGGTAGAATCCTAGGCCTAGAAGAAGACCTTAGGGACTGTCTACTCTGCCTCTCCACACTGTGATATTCTTTATTTTTATAGCTTCAGTAGATGCTGCCTTATCTGCCACCCACATTTAGGCATCTTCTTGCCTCACAGCGAGTGCTCAGAAATTCTCACTTCTGAATCCAAATCAAAGCAGAGTAGATCCTCAGGCACCACGGTCATAACCTGATCATTTTTCTGTTGTTCAGGTTTCACATTGCAGATCTCCTCCCCATTATGGAAGTCACGTTTTCTCACTGTAATAATTGCTTTCTAAAACCACATACTAGTTTCTTCTTTGGTTATTTTCTTGTCGTTTTACCAAAAACAGTAAATAGGGCTTTTCTTGAAAGTGGTGTAGCTGGTCTTTTGGCCAAGTATTGTGGCCTGTTGGTGTAGATTCATCCTAACATTTCTAGCCCAGCCTTGGAGTTCCTCCTTTTATAAGGCTTGGCCAAACCCCGCCCTGCTGGAGGAGGTACAACCACAGTCGGGGTCTCCGCAGACGTTTGAGGGCTGCTTACCGATGTTCTCCGGACGCCCTGCTTTCTGTCAGTCTGCACAGGGGCTGTCAAGGTCATGTTGCCTGAATTGTTCCACCGGTGGCTGCTTCAGTCCCCCTGCCCCCACCTTTTAAAAATATTTATGTACTTACCTCATCAGAATCGCTTAAACACATAGTCTGGCCTCACTATTCACAATACTATTGAGACTTGCTGCAACCGTTAGTGAAAACTCGGTTTGGTTTCCGTCATCTCGTGCTGCATGCTCCGTATGCGGCATCGCTTTTTTTCCTATCTTCCTAAGGCTTAGTGGCATGAAAGCATGTCATCGCTACTCTGCAAGTTAGAGCGCATCCTGATAGAACACAGAAGCAACTGACTTGCAGTCCCGGAGCAGGCCGGGTGCTTGTACTTTGTCATGTACTCTGAGCCTCGGATCGGATCTCACCAAACTCGTACTGCGGATGCGTTTGCCACCTTACTTTTGTTATTGAATTCAAAATGGTTTTATTTTTAATTCACGTGAGGGGAATCCTTTTGGGGGCTTCTCTTTAACTGCTTTTTCTTTCATCTTTCTTTGTCCCCAGATGTGGATGAGTGATATTATTATTCCTTTGGGATAGGATAGGTTGGAGGCAACAATTACTCTCCCCATTTCAGAGATGAGGAAGCTGAGGCATGGTATTTTCCTGGGCCCAGAATTGGGAATGGGGTTTAGGTGAGAGCCCGGGCTCTCTGCCCTCCCCTGGACACCCCTGCCTGTGGCTCTCACTCTTTCCAACTCTCAGCTGACCCTGACCAGGATCAGAGAATGCTGTGGCTGCCGCTCGGCATTTCTGATGTGCAGTTTTTCTAGGCGATCTGGAGACAAGTCTTCTCCACCTTCCTTGGCTCCACTGGCCCTGGATCCCCCAGATCTCAATGAAGAGAAGGGGTCTGTCCAGGCAGACCCCGCCCTGCAGGGAGACGTGAGGTGCCTGACCCTGGAGGGAGAGGACAAGGCGAATGGCGAGGGTCGACAGCAGATGTGTGGGGAGAAGTCCCTGTCAGAAGCCTCAGAAGACCCCAGCGTCAGGGGCCTGAACCCAGACCCCACAGACAGCAGGAGCCTGAAAGGTATAGCTCTGGGAGTAGAAGGACCCACCTCCTCTCGATTTAGGAAACGTGTTCTACTCTGCTTCCGACCAGAGTGGTGCCTAAGCTCTAGGACGGCCAAGTCCTTATCTTTGGTGAGGGCGGTGATGCAGCCCTTTGAGGTCGCACCAGGGAGTCCTTGCCCCACAAGTCCTACTTCCCGGCATGCCAGTGTGCCCTGGCATTTGGACTGCTTCCAGCTACAGAGGCCTCCGCGGTCTCTTCTGGTTCTGACTTCTCTGTCAGAGAAGCATTTGCTCCTGGCCGGCGGGGGGCGGGGGGGCCTGGTGGCTGGACCCCTCCTCTGGGGTGTGCCCTCTTTAAAGGCTCAATGCTCAAGAGAGTCTGGGAGCTTTGGGACCCGGGAATGGGTTCCTTCCAGGGCTGAGGGGGTGAGGCAGGGGTGGAGCTGGGTGGGGTGTTTACTTGTACTGCACCAGGCATTCTGTATCCTTCAGAAAAATATGGTTCTTGTCTTTTCCTTGCAGAGCAAATGGATGAACTGTTACAGCGATGCTTCTTGCACGCTTTAAAGTGCCAAGTCAAAAAAGCTGACCTCCCTTTACTCACCAGCACGCTCCTTGGCAGCCACATGTTCTCCTGCTGGTACGGAAGGCAGGGTGTGGGCCGCGGGGCTTTCTCTGGTGCATTGGTGGTGTGTCAGGACAGGATGGGGGAATTGGTTGAGGGACATGCTGTGGAGACAGTGGAGTGGAGAGTTGATCTGGCAAATAAATCAGGTCCTGAGTTTTAAAGGCTTAGATTTTAGCCAGTGAAAGGTTGTTGAAGAAATGAAGGTTAAAATTCCCGAGATTCTCTGAGCACTGCCTCTGCTATGGTAATTCTGGGCTGGCTCGTGAATCAGGCAGCACATCCTGTCCAGGAAGCGTCCCGGGGCAGCCTTTTTGTCAAGAGGCTTCTTCCGAGCGTTCAACCCCTTCACACTTTCCCTGCAAAGTAGGTGGGCCACATTATATTGTATCAGGAGGAAGAGTCATTGTGGGGGGAGGCCATTGGGGTGGCCCCAAACACAGGCCACCAAGAGAGACAGTAGTACCTGCAGATAGAACCTGGGCTTTGGAAACAGCCATCTGGACGCAAATGCCAGTTCCCCAGGGTTTTGGAACAAGGTGAATTTGAACTTGTTATCGGGCTTCTCTGAACCCGAATTTCCAGCACTTGTAGGATTGTTGTCAAGATTCACTGACCTCACATTTAATAAGCAGCCAGGAAAAATCCTCAGAAGGTTTGCTCCTTGATTGGTATACCACAACTCAACTTTTCTCTTTTTGAGAATTTTGTTCTGTTTTTTTAAAAAGTGGTTTTGATGTAATTCTCTTCCTGCTTACATGTGGGCTCCTTTAAGGTGTCCTGTACCAGGTGGGTCTGGAGCATGTGGTGGGATACTTGGTAATTTCTGCTGACCTTACTGGGTTATAAGTAACTGGGAAAGAGATCCTAGAATCTTCTCTGGGATAGAGGTTCTTAACCTGGGGCGGGTTCTAGAAGGACTCTCTATGAATCCCAAGGCTATTGCTTGCCACATGTTGAGAGAAAACTTAAGTTCTGAGCAGAGGGCCTGATTAT
This sequence comes from Mirounga leonina, assembly GCF_011800145.1. Taxonomy (NCBI): domain Eukaryota; kingdom Metazoa; phylum Chordata; class Mammalia; order Carnivora; family Phocidae; genus Mirounga; species Mirounga leonina. The sequence goes on from NW_023270389.1 coordinate 23,897,139, forward strand.
GGCTTTCATAGGAACCTCCCCCAAAAACTAACAGCTGTGGGGGGGGGTTCACAAAGTCTTTCTCTCAAGAGCCAGATCTCGTAGGCTTTGCAGACCAGTCTCTGCTGCAGCTCCTCAGCTCTGCTGTGTCAGCAGACAGTAGATGAATGGCTGTGGCCAGACAGGGCCCACGAGATAGAGTGCCAGTCCCGCCCTTGGCCCAGCTGCCTCAGTGAGCTTGACATTGGCAAGGTTCCCCTTGAGGCCAAGCTTTGGAGGCCACAGGTGGTGGTCCGGTTCAAGAGGACTCTAAAGCTATATCCGGTACAGGAGCCACTATCCACATGCGGCTATTTAAATTTAAACTAATTAAGATTAAATAAAATTTAGAATTTAGTTCCTCGGTCACATTAGTTGTGCGTCAAGTGCTTAGCAGCCAGTGGCTGCCGTGTTGGATGACAGGCAGAGAACATTCCGTGTTTACAGAAAGGGCTGTTACACAGCAGTGATCTAGGGCGTCCTAAAGTCGGTACCCTCTCTGCTGCTGCCCCTGGGCAGAGGGCTCTGGAATAGCAGCTTCTTTCTGAACATGGAGGAGGAAGGCTGAGGAAAAACGCCCTCCTCTCAGCAGCTTTGTTAGCTTCACTTGTTTTCCGTCTACCACCAGCCCTGAAGGACGACAGCTGGACGTGAAGAAATCAAGCTACAAAAAGGTAAGCAGGTACCTTCTCTGCAGACCCACACAGAGAGATGTGTAGGCTTACACGCGCCATGAGCTGGATGGACCCTGGGGAAGCCCCGTCTGTAGGGCTTGGGCTAGAATTAAGCTTTTTGATTCCAGGTATGGGGGGTACAGGGGAGGGGGAAAGAAGACTCTCCCTGGGTTGAGGCAGCTGGGAGAGCACCCACTCCCCTCTCCCCCTTCCGCCCCTTTGTATCTGACCAGAGTTCTGGAAGACTTCACCAGGTAGCCTGTAGCAGCTTCTCACTCCCTGAGCCTCAGGGCGGGGGCCTCCCAGTTCCCGGTTTGATGAGGGCAGAGACTGTCATGCGTCCATCCCCAGGAGCGGCCTCGCTCGGTGTGTGGCACATCGGGTGCTCAGAATGGGCATGGAATCCATGGAGTCCCTACCCCTGGCCCTCTCTCCCTTAGCTCTCTAAGTTCCTGCAGCAAATGCAGCAGGAGCAGATTATACAGGTGGAGGAGCTGAGCAGAGGGGTGGAGAGCATTGTGGCTGTGGACTGGAAGCACCCAAGGTGAGTGCAGGGGGCCTGCTCACTGTAGCTCAGCCACCGCAAGGCACCTGGGCCCCGGGCTGGGAACTGCCCAGATGCTAGTATAAAATGTGTTTTTTCTTTCCTTCTGCTGGGTTTTAGGATCACATCTTTCGTCATACCCGAGCCCTCCCCGACCTCCCAGACTATCCAGGAGGGTAGCAGGGAACAGCCCTATCACCCTCCAGATATAAAACCCCTCTACTGTGTCCCAGCCAGCATGACCCTGCTCTTCCAGGAGTCTGGCCACAAGTGAGTTTTTGGAGAGCAGCCCTCTGCCTGCTTGGTGTTCCGGCCTGTAGTTCCTCTCAAGCTGAGTAGCCTTCCTCTGTGACTGGCAGAACCTGCGGCGCCCCTGGTCCCCCTTTCTCCCACATCCAGCTTCAAGCCTCCTTCCCCTGGACAGTGTCTCTGACTAAATGAACGAGAGCAGGTGCCTCCCTTTCCTCCCTGTAATCATCCTTCACGAGGCCCTACTCACCTCAGTCAGGAAAGGGAAGAAAACAAAGCTCAAAAAGCCAAGGAAAGCAGCCTACTGAGCAGAGAGTGAGTCTTGGTATCTGCAGTTTGTCTCTTGGCACAGCACGAACTAACCCCCCGCCCCCTGTCACTTCTGACCTAGGAAGGGGAGCGTTCTCGAGGGTGCTGAGGTCCGGACGATCATCATCAACTATGCCAAGAAGAACGACCTGGTCGATGCGGACAACAAAAAGTGAGTGGCTGGGGAGCCCTGCTGAAGATCGGTCAATCCCCGACAGCACAGACTTGGATACACCTTGGAGGATGTCTGGGATAGAGGGGAACGTAGGAGATCACAGCCTTTTCGAAAGAATCAAGACCAGTGGTTTCTAAACCATGGGCTGTGGACACCTAGACTTGTCCAGGGTGCTCGGATCCATATGTGGCGTCAACACTGGCTATAGCCTGAGGGCGTGGTAGCTCATAGACATCCACGACTGGTTTTCCAAATGCACATGCCCTTGTGAGGAATCAAGTGCAGCTTAGAAAAATTTTACTGAAGTCATCATGGCTTTTTGGTATCCTCTATTTTCTTAGTAAGTTGGCACAAAAGGTAACTACTAAATGAAGAGCATTCCATTACCGTTTTTCTTTTTCACTTTCAAAAGACATCCCCATGATCAAAAAGTTGGGAACTAGCAGTCTGATCATGGTTAGGTAGCAGAACTGGGCCAAGAATCCTGGTGTGTGGATTTATCCCACTCCCGCCTCCACTGCTGGCTGCTCGCTTGTCCTTGGAAAACATACCGGACCTCCCATCCACAGGGTGCATCGTTTCATGGGCTCTGGTCCCTGAATTGGTTCTCAGGTCCTGAAGGACTACAAAGGACATAGAAGAGATGAATCCTGAGCTGGCCCTTGGGTCAGAAGGGGCGGGGCTGGCATTTCCTTCTTGCCTCTTCTTTCCCTTTAGTCTCGTGAAATTGGATCCCATCCTATGTGACTGCATCTTAGAGAAAAATGAACAGCACACAGTCCTGAAGCTTCCATGGGACAGTCTCCTGACCAGGTAGTGGGGATTGGCAGTCCCTCTCAAACGTTTCTATCCCCTCCCCTTATTGTCTATCCTTTGGACTTTAGAATCATCGCTGTCTCAGTCTTTGACTTTCTCTCCATAATTCAACTGATACTAGTCTACATAAACACAGGCTTGGTAATTTTTATGTGGAGGATCCTTGGAATGGTTTGAGCCAACACAATATAGGAGAACTTAAAGGGAGAAAGAAAAAGAACAGTTAATTAAAAATAAGAACTTCAAAAAGATTTAGAAGCAAAAAGAGGCTGGGAGGAATTGTCTTAAAGTCATCAAAGGAAAGACTCTATGCTCTTTCTTTTCCACAGAACAAAACTGAAAATAATTTCTATCAGGAGTTTGCAAACTACAACCCACAGGCCAAATCTGGCCTGCTACCTGTTGATGTAAATAAGCCACACCCATTTGTTCATTGTCTGTGGGCTGCTTTTGTGCTAACCAGGGCAGAGTTGGGTGGTTGCACATACCCTGTGGCCCTTAAAGCCTAGAATATTTCCTGTCTGGCCTTTTATAGAAAGTTTGTACAGTCCCAGTATATATGATACCAAGAGAAAATCTGGTTAGATGAAAGGTAGACATTCTTTGTGGTAAAGGCTTTCTCTAGAAGATGAGTCGGAACACGTCACAGATGGGAAGCAGCACTTTACCATGCTGGGTACGTGAGAGTCTTGAGACAGGAAGTCAATTCCCCAAGGCAGCCTGGGCAGAGTGTCAGAAGACCAGACCACTGGACAGTTTCCAGGGGCTCAAGTCACTAATGAATCCCTTCCCTGAATCCCTGGGCCTTGACTTTGGCCATACTTCGGGGATCTTTAAAAAACATATATGCCTAATCGGAGTTTCTGATTTAATTGGTCTTGGATGCAGCCCCCTAGGTGAGGTCAGTGATTCTCAGTGCAGCCTGGGGCAAACCGCTGCCTACACGAGCCTGGCTCACACCCAGCTGCCACTAGCAGTGGGGAATGAGATGATTTCTGTTGGCTTTATCAGTCTGTAGCTCACCTAACTCCTGTTTCAGATGTTTGGAAAGATTGCAGCCTGCCTATCAAGTGACCTTTCCAGGACAAGAGCCCGTTATGAAGAAAGGCAAAATCTGCCCAATTGACATCACCCTAGCGCAGAGAGCGTCTAATAAAAAGGTAATTTTTAAAAAGACACAATGTTGAGGGGCGCCTGGGTGGCTCAGTTGGGTTAAGCGTCTGCCTTTGGCTCAGGTCATGGTCCTGCAGTCCTAGGATTGAGCCCCGCGCTGGGTTCCCTGCTCAGCAGGGAGTCTACTTCTCCCTCTCCCTAAGCCCCTCCCCCTGCTCGTGCTCTCTCTCTCTCTCTCTCTCTCTCCCTCCCTCCCTCTCTCTCTCCCTCTCTGCATGCTCTCTCAAATAAATAAATAAAATCTTTAAAGAAAAAAAAAAAGGACACAGTGTTGGAAGATGGTGATTTAATATCCCTGCTAAGTTCTAGTCTCTCTAATGTGATTGGAGGTAGGTATGTATTTATTTATTTATTTATTCATTCATTCATTCATTTTTTTTTTAAGATTTTTTTTTTTAATTTATTTATTAGAGAGAGAGAGCGCTAGAGGGGGTAGGGTTAGAGGGAGAAGCAGACTCCCCGCCGAGCAGGGAGCCCGATGTGGGACTCGATCCCGGGACTCCGGGATCATGACCTGAGCTGAAGGCAGTCGCTTAACCAACTGAGCCACCCAGGCGCCCCTCATTCATTCATTTTTAAAGATTTTATTTATTAGAGAGAGAGAGAACGAGAGAGAGAGTGCACAAGCAGGGGGAGCTGTAGAGGGAGAGGGAGAAGCAATCTCCCCGCTGAGCATGAAGCACGACATGGGGCTCCATGCCAGGACCCTGGGATTATGACCTGAGCCAAAGGCAGACGCTTAACTGACTGAGCCACGCAGGTGCCCTGTGTTTGGAGGTTTTTAGATTTTGGCCTCAAACACCGCAAAGATTGTTTATGAAACAGCCATGTTTGTGTGAGTGGGCTGGGCCCTGTATAAAACAGGCAGAGCTGGCCCTCTCACCTCCTACCCTCTAGGATTTTGTGCTAGGACACTTGCTAGAGCCTAGTTACAAAGGTAAACAAGATTTTGTTTTTATTTTTTTCCTAGACCTGTTACGGGCTTTCAGCTCTTACTCATTCTATTACCTCTTGGGCCTTGCTCAGGGAAAAACAGCTTATAAAGAATTGCTGAAGGAAGTGAGTGTGTGTAGCCTGGCAACACAGAGTCCTAGGGAGCTAATTCTATCTGGCCCAAGTGTGTGAAAAGCTGTCCTTGGGAAAAGGAGTGCACTTAATGCTGAGATGCCTTGAGAAGACAGAAATAGGATTATTGGATGGAAATCCCAAGCAGACAGACTTGGGTTCCAGATAAAGAACTTTCTAGTGTTTGGGTTATGCAAGTGGGCTTTAGCATTAGAGATATGGGCTCAAATGTGACCTTTGCCTTGCTGTTTGTCCTTGAGAAAGTGAATGTTTTTTTCCCTGAAGTTTTCTTATATGAAAAATGGGGATAATACCCACCATATAAGGCATTGTGAGGGCCAAATGAAGGAAATACATGGGTGAAGCACTTAGAATAGTACTTGGCATTTAAGCAGTGAGTAAATGAGAACCTCAATAATAACTAGCAATAGCCACTATTTCTTGGGTGTGTAATTATGTGCCAGACTCTGTCCTAAGCAATTTCTGTATATACAGGTTTCCCCCGCTAGCTGAAAGTGGAGCATTCCTATGAAACCTTTTGTCAGCTGAAATGGGGTAAAGCAAAGAAGCAATTACCATGACTTTATATGGAAAAAATTTTGAGCATTCCCAGACCCCAAAAAATAACTCTCTTAGGCTTTTCTGATACGTCAGGACACGTCTTGCTAACGGATGCACAGAATAACTGGAGATAAAGCACAGATGCTCCCAGACACAGTTCAGAGATCTGGGGGCTGGGCGCTGAGGTGCTGAGTGTCGTCCCCGGGGCAGGAGCTTGGCGGGGGCCCCCCTCTCGCTGCTGCTCGGGGTGCGCGCTGGCTCTGTGCGGGCTCCCTGCAAAACCAGTGCTGAGCGCTATGTTCACTTTTCACCTTTCTTTGTAAGAGTGAAACCCTCCGGATTTCTTTCAGTTAGCAAAAAAAAAGTACTAATGTAGGTCTTTTCATAAGAGCGAAGTGGTGTACCGTGAACTTTGAAAAAGCAGGGGACATTTGTACTAGCTTATTGAAACACTATTAATATTAACGGTAACAGTTAGAATTGTCCCAAATTAAAACTGGTGCTTTCCAAAATAGGGAGTTCTTCTTGTCTGGAGGTCTGCAAGCAACAATTGGGTGACCACTTGTTGGGGGAAGATGTAGTCCAGAGTGCATACATCAGGGAATAGATGTGACCTCTAATGTCTTATCGATTCTGAGGTTCTCTGGGGCTGGAGTCCCTTGACAAGCCTGGGTTATTTGGAACCTATGACTTTACTGAAAGCAGCCCTTCCCAACCCATTCCTGATGGTAACATACTCTACTATCTCTAGTCATGAATTCAAGAGAACTTGTTTCAAAAAGGGAAGAATTGTGACTTTTTTTTAAGTGTCAGTGTTTTTTTTAATCTCAAAATCACAAATAAGTCATTTGTGCAGTTGATAATAGAAAAATATTTGTGTTCCTGATGAGATGCTTGATATTAAGGAATTATTGTCCATTTATTTTTAGGTATGATGATGGTTTTGTCTTTATGTTTAAAAGAACCCTTATCAAAAATAAATAAATAATAAATAAAAGAACCCTTATCTTTTAGAGATAAGCACTAAAGCATTTGTAGATAAGATGATCTGATGTTTAGGAGGATTTGCTCTAAAGCAATAGGGACAGGGACATAGGTGAATTGAGGTTGGTCATGAGTCGATAATTGTTGAAATGATGGGAACATAGGAGCACGGTATTCAATTCTACTTTTATTTATGTTTTTAATTCTCCATAACAAAAAGCCTTTTTTAAAAAAGTGTATGTTGCAGGTGGGATAGAGAGTATTCTACTAAGTATATAACACAGATAACTGGATGGGACGGAAAGAATCAGGAAGTATAAAAATAAACGATGTGGATGAAAAGGGCCCGTGGTTGTCGGGACGGTGAACGTGGCGGGTGAAGAGGCTGCGGAGGCTCCAGCAGGCCCTGTGGAGGGGAGGGCGTGCGGTCCGCCCACCACCTGTCTTCTGTCCCCGCAGGTGACTGTGGTCCGGAACTTGGAGGCCTACGGTCTAGACCCGTACGCGGTGGCAGCCGTGCTCCAGCAGCGATGCCAGGCTAGCACGGCTGTCAGCCCTGCCCCTGGGGCCAAGGACGGCCTGCAGGTCCAGATCCAGGGAAACCAGGTCCGTCATCTCAGCCGGCTGTTACTTGGTGAGCATCTCCTCTGGAGAAGGAGCGCGGGTCTGACTTGGCCAGAACCTTCCCACCAACTCCAGCCCCTCTAGTCATCACAGCCGTACATATGTATGTGTCTGTGGCCGTCAGTGTGTAGTGAGGGGCCGGCAAGAGACCAAGCTGGTATTTGCGCCAGAGGCTTTGGCCCCCCGAGTCCGTGCTCTCTCCACCATACCACTGGAGTAGTTTTCTTCCTGGTTTTCCCTTTTATAGAGCATCCCAACCACGCTGGGTACTTTGCTGGGCTTTTTGCAGGCACCGTCTCTCCTCATCAGAACGATGTAGCAGAACTGTTTGTGTTTTGCAGCTGAGGAAGCCGAGGCTCAGAGAGGCTCAGTTGCTTGCCCTCAGATACTCAGCTGTTCGGCGCTGCAGCTGGGCTCCGGACTCGGCTTTGTCAGACCCCAGAGCCTAAGTTCTTTCTCCCAACTCTGGGTCACCCAGCCTCCGGCTTGTCCTTGATTCACGTCCCCTCTGCCTGAGTCCGCTTTCCATCACTCTCCTCTAAACACTCCTTGTGCCACGCCAGTGCCTTCAGAACAGGCCCCTATGCTCAATAAATAAGACCCTCCCAGTCCAACTCCCGTTCCCCTCGAGCTCTCTCTGGCAGCTCTCACCGCCCCCCACCCCCACCTCAGGCCTCAGCCGCACTGCTGTCCTCACTGTTCCCCATGCACACTCGGTGCTTGTGTCCCTGTTCCCTCGCGCACTGTGCCCTCCCACAGCCCACGTCTGCCCAACGGAGGGTCTCATCGGCCCAGCTCAGGGGTCCCGGGAAGCCTGTCTCAGAGCATGTCCCATTTTTTCTGTCCTTAAATTAGCATTTAAAATATTGCCTATGTGGCACTTTCTACTTGTGTTTATTTTTCTGGTTAGTGTCTGCCACTTGACCAGTTTTTTCTAATGTCTGAACCCCCTGCTAGACTGAGCAACTTAAAAGTCAGAGACCTTGCCTTCTTCATCCCTTTTTCATGCTCAGGGCCTGGCACATAGTGGATGCTCGATAAGCACATGTATTTTAGGGCCTAAGGCAGTACCCTGTAGTAAACTTTTGGAGTTGACCCCTTTAAGTGAAGAACCCGGTAGGAGGTGCTGAGAAGAAATACAGAGGAAAATAGACAAGCACATGACTGAACGCAGATGAACACGTTCTCTCTCCTGAGAAAATTATGAATGCCTCAAGTATATCTAGAAAGTGGCTTTCAGAGTGAAAATTGCTAAAATACACACATCAGCCATGAGGTATAAGGATAAATGGCCCATCCCAGACAACTGCTCAGAGGAGCTGGGTTCGAGCTGGGTGTGGAAGAGCAGGTCACGGGATGCAGGCTGACTGAAGAGAAGTTGATAATGGGAATGGGCGCACAGTGGGGCCGGGGGTGGGAGGTAGCCATGTGGGTCAGGGCCTGTGGGGGTCGGGGCCAAGGAGGGACGTTGTGACACAAAGCATAGGTGGTGTTGGGGAGGGCATGCCCCACTTAGGAGTTTCTGCTTCTTGGATTGTAGAAGACTATCAGCTTCCTCGAAAACACATCCAAGGCCTAGAAAAGGCCTCCAAACCCGGCAAGAAGAAGTAACAGACTCCTGTCTCATGTGGTCGATCCAGTGGAAATCCAGGCTCTGGGCTGGTCATTTATACGAGCATTTTCAGCTTTTGCAAATGAAAAAATATAATTCTTTACCAAAATAAATTTTTATTCTAATCTAAATCTGGTTTCCTCCACTTAGCTAGACTGTTGTACTACATTTTCAAGTCATACGTCAATTTACATCGACAGGAGAGGTGGTAGTGGAGTGCCTTTTCTATTCATGTGATTTCAGTGGTTTTAGTTCCTTTCCTGCTTTCAGGGCAGGTGACTCATCCAAAGCTCAGGTAGGTAGGACCTTGTGTTTTGAAAGCCCCTCTAGCAGATAGTCCACAGCCTCGTGCTCATCTGTTCCTACCCGCTAATTAACGTCCTTGCCCCAAAAGAGTCCCCTCACATCTCTAAAGAGTTAGTCGCCCAGAAGCGGCACTCAGCTGTTCTCTGCCATCAAGCCAGGCCAAAGAAGAAAGGCTTGGCTCTGAATGGCAGCAGCATTCCGGCTGGACAGGTAGAAGAAATCATGAAAGCATCTGGATTCCCCTGCACAATTCTTCCCCCGCGCTGGCACGCTGCCGCCCGCCGTGGTAAATCGTGAGGTGGCTTTGTTACAGGAAAGAGTCTTATCCAACTTTTGGGGGCTCGTGGAAGGGGTCTTCAGTTGGTCTTCAGAGAGTCTGTGAACTCCCTGAAATGGTGTGCAGGATTTTGTATGCTCCTTTTCCCAAGAGAGGTTCCCATGCTTTTGTCACGTGCCCAGCAGGATCACTTGCTGCCAGAAAGGTTCAGAAGCACTACTCTGGTCCCTGCTTAGTTGCTGGGAGTCACTTCTGTGACCAAAGCACTCCTTGTACAAAAGGAAGGAGTGAGAGCTGAGCTGAATTCTTCTAGAGTTTTTTGGTTTTACCATCAAAAAACAATTAGAGTTTACTTTTTTTTTTCTTTCTCATCCCCCCCCTTTTTTTTTATAAATCAAGATAAGAAACACTTGAAAATATCCACACTATTCACAAATAACCCATCTGGGGCTAGAAAGGAAGAAAGGGATGGTTATGAAAGTGCGTGTGTGACGCTTCCTACCTTTCGTTATTAGACCTAGAATAACAGTCTTTGTCACTAATGACTCACTGTAAGTAAACTCCTTAATTTTACTAATCCTCTCTCTGCCAGCATGAGCCTATGGAACGGAGGAAGGGATTTTTGGAAATTGACCCCAAACAAGATTCTATGACATAGAACCTTTGGACAGACAGTTTGATCTGAGGGAGTGTGGTATGTGTAGTAGTAAGGAAATATGGTCCTTATATGAACACAGATAATGTGTAGTACTTTGTAAGTTTCCTTCACAAACATGATTTACCTTGCACAAATTGATTGGAGGCTGAGAGGTCGTGTCTCGCCTTGTTGATCTCTGTTAAAGACACAAAGCCGGTAAACAGCAAGGGTGGCTCTAGAATGCACTTCCACTCCGGACTGTGGTTTACCTCAGAGTTCTGCTAAGATCGTGCTGTCAGGACCTGTGCTTTGAGTGGTTTTTCCAGTAACAGTGACCCGTTTGCGCTGACTCACCTTCGCTCTCCTCAGGAACACCATAGGCACGTGTAAGAAGGCTGGGGAAGGTTAGGCTGTTGAATGGATTTTTTTTTCTCTGTGCTAAGCCCAACCGTCTCTTTCAAGGTCAAATTAGTAACTTTGAACTTAATCCCATGATGTTACCGGATGAGTTGCAGTGAAAAGCAGAAAATGGTTCATGGCCAGGTTTTGGCGAAGTTATTAAAAGACCTACTTCTCGGAGGTCTAGGCGAACAGATGTTACAGACAAGCCCGATTCTCTGATAATTTTAGGAATGTCTATTGGATGGAGGTAGGGAGTGAGCTGGCTGCGCTCTGACCAGCCTCTGTGGCCCAAGGGCCCCCGTTCAGTGCATTACGCGTGCTCCCTCCTGGAAGGCGGGCAGCAATTTCTTCTTAATAACCTTACGTGGTTATTTCCGTGATGACAGAGCCGTTCCTCTGATGGAAGTTAGATAGTGCTATTGTGAAAGGACTGTTTCACTCGCCTCATCTAGCCTTCCCCCTCTAGGTGAGGTGACCTTAAACTCTGAGAGATGCATCCTGTATGTCTTATTTTTAAATAATTCCAGACAGGGAAGAATCATCGTCCACCTCAGTAGTCTGTCCTGATGCTTAATCATCCTTGGCTCCAGAAAGCCCCTCCCCTCTTCTCACTCTACAAGGATCTCCTTCTAGAACACATCCCCTTTCCTCTCTTGCTCTGTGGGCTAGCTCAGCAGCTGGGCACCCGGGCAGCACCCTCCGGCCCACGCGCTTGGACAGGTTTCTCAAGATTGACCAGCAGCCTTCACTCCTCTGTTCGCTGGCGGGAGAAAATCAGACTCTGTGCAGAAGTACGTGCTCTTCTCCATTCCCACCCTTTCCCCTGGCTCCCAATTTCCAGGAGGTGGTGAAGGGCAAAGAAGATCTCTCCAGTCTGGGTCATTTTTGCAACAAGCTTTTATTACTTTTTTTAAAACCCATATAAGAAAGACATTTAAAAAGAAAATATCCTCAAGACAAATATGTACACACAGGGCAGCACAAGGATAGAAGGCACTCCCAGCCACCATACCCGCCCCCGGGGGGAGGGATACTTTGTACAGACTATTCATCGAGGCTCGGGCCTCAGCGTGGCTCCTGGGTCTAACTGTGCTTTAGATAAAGTCAGAATTTTCCATAATTTTCTTATTTCATAAACACCCCTATCTCTTTATATATAGCTATATGCCCTTATGTATATATGTACATGACTTTATTTTCCTTCTCAAAAATAAAATAGCCGCCCCCACCAGAGGGAGGCTCTCAGCAGCATTCACAGCGGCTGCAGCAGGTGCTGTACCTTCCATTAATGTTAAAGACATGCAGCATGAAGGAAAAGGACTCTCTACCCGCGCCCTTTAGTACACAGCAGGGAGAGAGATTTTTTTTAAGGGAGAGAAGCAATAAGGCTGAGCATGAGATGGCAGAGAACCAGGGTTCTGGGGGCCTAAAAAGTCTTTTGGAGCTGCTAGCTTGTCTTGCTTTTGCAGCTCTGAAGACTACACACAGTTTTGTGACGTGGGGGCAGCATTCCTTCTGGGGTCAGGGGCGGTGTGGACACAGCAAGGGTTGCGGAGGGGACTTCTGAGGCTACACAAAGAAGCTGGGGCTCAACCCAACCCAGGAAGGACCTGGGAAGGCAGAGGACAGCGAAGAAGTGATCTCTCAGAGGCTAGACTGGAAAGCCAGCCCTGCTTTGGCCGTGAAAAGTCCTTCTCCCTCTGCGTTGGAGGGTCTTTGCAGCCCTGGCCACTTGCTTCAGTTGCTTGGCTAGTTTATTTTTCAGTTTGCACCCGAACAAGGATCCAGTACAGGTGTAAGTTAGGGATCTGATCCACCTTGTCCATGGGGTTTGACATCACTTATTGGGAGTCAAAGCCCAGGACATTAGAGGGGAAGGAGGTCTGTGACTCTCGCCCCATTCTCGGAGGGAGGGCTCCCCTGGCCTCGCCTCCCGCACCACCATGGTCCCCTTTCTGGCAGGAGCAAGCCAGCAGCAAGCGTCAAGCAGGTGCGCCCTGCTCCCATCTCTCTCTGAAAACAAAAAGGCACTGAGGTCAGCCGGAGGCCGGCCCACAAGCTCGCGGAGCACAGGGCCACGGGCTGGCCCGGGCTTCGGAACACAAAGGACTCCAAGTCGGCTGAGTTGGGAGGATCCCCGTCTGTATTCAAGGCAGCTCCTCTGGCAGCACCTGGAGACCCCAGAGTCCCAGTGGGAGGAAGGAGGCCGTGCGGAAGGCCACGCGGCAAAGCAGGGCGGCCAGGCCCTCCCCTGCTCTCTGGCCGGGGGAAGGCTGAGGACAAGTTGGACACATTTCTCTGCAATGCTTTTTGGCTTCCTCTGACTGCCTGATTTCCGTACTCAGCAGGAGACATTAAAAATGGCAAATGGCTGGTTTCCCTTCGTGAAAACACGTGAGGATGATGGCAATAGGAAACTCCAAGTTGTAACTTTAAAAACAAACGCTTGTTGACAAAGAAGTGACGAGGCATCACACACGTGCAGATAAATATATGCCTTTGGGTTTACGTGTGTGCAGACTCTTGAGTGATGAGGGCCAAGGCAGGCTGTGGCTTCTCTGGAAATCTCTGAGCCAGCCTCAGCTATGGTGCTCCCTACCTGAGCATCTGGGGCCAGTGGCTTTAGGACCTTCCCTTGAGCATGAACAACGGGCACCTTGGGACAGTGGGGGGCAATCCTCTTACGAGCATTATCCTGCTTTCGGGGGCTTAGCCCCGACCAGCTCAAGGAATATGCTACAATTTTTGACTCATAAATAAAGGTCTATGGGTGGCAAATAAGAGAGAAATTGAAGAAGAATAAAACCCAGAGAAAAAACATACAGCTCTAAAACCTTTCTTCTTTCCTTTGCCGGCCGGTGCGAACCATTCCAGTTTGGTGATGAGAGAGGCAGCTGGTTGGCTTACCAAGGGCTCGTGGATTGCTGACATCCAAGGCTCTTCTCTCCCCCCTCCCGCCCCTGCCACCACCACCTCCCCTCCCCAGTCCTGCTCCTCGGAGGTGGTGTGTGGCAGGCGGGGGCCTGGCCCGCGAGCACGCGTGTCCCTCAGAGGTTTCGTGCCACATCTGGAACTGCCGGCGGGGGAGGGGGGGCACAGATGCACCCGCCACAGGTGTCCTGAGAAAAAGTGTCTGTTGCAAAATAATAATTAATAATAAAAATAAATCCACGGGCACCAGAAGAGGAAGCAGGACCGGTTAGCCAGGTTTGCCCTGGGATTCTCTTAAGGCCTCCTCCAGTTTCTGCCTAAACTTGTCATATTTCTTCTGCACTTGTTGGATTTTGTCTTGCTCCTCCTTTTCCAGGATTGTTAGGAAGTTCTGGAGCTCGGGGATGGAGAAGGCGTCCCACTGCGAGGCACGAGGGAGATTGGGGGGGAAAACGGAATAGGAGACAGGTCAGAAGCCGCCCGACCTGAGGGCCCCGCCCAACCCCCCGCTGCCTCCATCTGCACACAGCTTACAGGGGGGTTGCTACTGAATAGCTGCAGTGGAGAAAGCTTGGGTTTCCCGTGTCATACCGGCAACCATATTTCAAATCCTGACATCTCATGACCCAGAGGTACAAGTCCATGAGCGGTATTTTATTTGGAGTATCAACCATCCTACATTTTCTCCATGGCAGCTGAGGCCTGAACAGTGATGCTGGGGCCGCCCAGGGCCCCTGCCGGCCTGTCTAGCTGTCTGCTTTGGGGGTGCTGAGCAACAGGCTCTCAGCGTGCAGACCCTCAAGAGGCAGGTGGAGGAGAGCTGGGCTTGGCCTCCGGAGACTGGGTTTCAGCCTGACTCCACCGCGTGACCTTGGGCACATCACTGCACCCTTCTGTCCTATGTGCTCATCTGCCACGGAATGAGGGTCCCTGCCTCCCTTGGCTGGCAGAGCAGCTAATGAGATCCCAGAACCTGTAAAGCTCTGGAGAAGCCAGCTGGCCCAGGCCTGCCCCAATGGGACCTGGCCTCTCTGGGCAGAAGGCAAGTCTGACTGCTCTCAGGCTGACCCAGGAGCAGAGCCCCCCCAGCCCTCACCACCCCACCCTGTGGAGCCAAGGATTTTGACTCCTAAGCTCTTTTGAGCACAGAAGAATATGAAGGCTTACCTAGCTTAATCCCCACACTGCCTAACTGAGAAGACTGAAGTCCACAGACGGGAGGCGACGGACCTACGGGGACGGGGCTTGCGGCAGCAGAAAGGAAATTAGGGCCCGGTCTCTAAACTCCCAGGCCCACGAGCTCTGCGCTGGGCCCGCGGTGTCCAAACACTGTCAGCAGAGTACGTTTTTCAAACAAAGTCCTATGCACTTTAATGTGTAAGTCAGACGGAAGCAGAGCTGCCTGATTGAAGCAGGGTGAAGGGACAGGGCCCTACCCTGCCTGGATCCCCCAGATCTCCACAGTGACCCCCGAGACTGCTCCCCCAAACCCTAGGCCTCCACTGACCGCAGCGTGACAAACAACTGCCCTCGGTCACTCCTCCATGCCTCCCAAGTATCCCAGGCCACACAGAGCACCAGCCTGATTCCACCCGACTCCGTGCCACCAGACTGGACTCTGATGAACTCCCCTTTGAGGAAGGAGGCCAGCTTTTAAGAACCAGGAAGAGGCAAATGGCTCAAAAATCTCCATATCCAGTGGAGGCCAGAGATGGAGCTGGTGGGGCCTCAGGCCAGCCTGGAGCAAAAACAGCTGGGGCCTGGACACAGGCATTTCTCAGTGCCCCTCCACCCTGGGTTTTCAGGGAAAAAAGCACACGAAATCCTTTCTTTCCACAGGCCGTGCCAGACACCGGCCCTGACTTGCACCCCCAGGATGCTGACAATCCTGGCTTTAGACGCGAAACCTCTGCGGCCCAGCACTTCCCCGGGCCTCAACTTTCCCAGGCCATTTTCCCAGCTGCTTTGGCTACTGCCGCGTGGCCCCCGCCTATGCTGGCAGTGAGGACAATGCCCACCTGCACCCAGCCAGGGTGCCCTGAGGGCTGGGTTCAGGCACCGAGCAAAGGGGTCCAGACCTACCTCCACCTCTCCGGTTTCATTCTCCTTGAGCACGAAGCTGAGGACGTCATTGTCAGGCCCGGCGAGCAAGCGCAGGTAGAGAGGGCAATCAGCAATAGAGAGTTTCTGGAAGAACACTGCAAACCAAGAGAGGGGGCTGGAGGCACATCTCAGAAAAGAGGGGCAGGGATGGAAATGCAGACAAGGGGTGGCCATAACGGGAAGGAGCCATCCTTTCAGCCTAATGAAATGAATCTAATGACATGAATAGGGCATGATGACCTTTTATCTTCAGTGTCTGCCCAGAGTTTGACGCATGTTTCCATTCACATCACCCTCCCCAAAAGATTAGGAATGGTGGGTGGTTTCTCTCCCATGCCACAGATTAGGAAGTGGGAGCCCACATTGTGGTTTCCTGCAGTCACATATAAAGTGGGGGGCGCGGGGAGCAGGCATGAGCTTACCAGTCAGCTCTCTGCCACGTGGCTGGGCGGCGGCGCCCCGGGGAA
Source organism: Mirounga leonina (assembly GCF_011800145.1). NCBI lineage: Eukaryota > Metazoa > Chordata > Mammalia > Carnivora > Phocidae > Mirounga > Mirounga leonina. The sequence continues at coordinate 23,913,066 of NW_023270389.1, forward strand.
GCCCAGCCCTCCCCTCCCAAGTCTGGCAGGGGTTTAGCGGGAGAGGTGGTCTCTGACGGGGAGCTTGCCCTCGCATACCTTGCCCGTCCTTGTGTATCCGCTTAAAAAGTGCAAACTTCTGGGGATTGTCCACAACCATGAACTTCTTGAGCAGCCCCTGGATGACCTCGCTGACCGTGGTGGTGCTGCTGATGTGTAGCTGCTTGATGGCATCGAGGGGCAGGTAGAAGGATGTCCGCTTGTCGGTGGTGGCCGCCAGGTTCACTTCCTTGATGGCATCATAGATGGACTGGGGCCGGATCCCAGCAGGCACCGTCACCGGCCGCCGGAGCTTCAAATGCACTTTGATGAAACCCGTGTAGGTACCATCTTCACTCTGCGGAGGGGATGTCATATGGGTCCGCTCACGTCTATCTTGCATGATCCCATCTGCCACTCTGAGTCACTGCACCAGGTTGGGGGGGGGGGTGCAGAGGCCTTTCCAAATAGTGCCATCCCAGGCAGGCCCTCCCCTCCCGCCCCGAGTTCCTTCCTGTGTCTGCAGACCTGCAGGTGCCAGAGGGCAGAGACGATGTCCCCCTGCCCGCCCCGCATTGGGCCAGGAGAAGGCTTGCAGTATCCAGCAACCCGAGAGAACAGGAGGAGCTGCTCTGGCTCTCCCTCCCAGGGCTCAGGCTTCCTGCCCCAGTGCCCTGCCTTTGCTGAGTCCCCGCTCCTAGGAGGCAGGGTCTGGAGTGGCCTCTCTAGTTTGTCCCTCCAAACCAGGGAGGAGCAGGAAGGCTCTGTAATGAGGTCCTCGCAAAACCAGCCCACTGCATTTCCTCCTGCATTTCTTCCCAAAACGGGGCAGCCTGCAAGACTTAAGCCCAGGACCGTGGGAGACTGGATTTTCTAGCGCTCCATCTGGCTGAAGCCCCAGAGCCAGCAGCCACCAGCAGGGGGCAGGGTTCTTCTACCTTCGCCCCTTCCCACTGCAGATGGCCTTTGCGAGCCTCCCCTCGGAGCTCTGCAGTCTCGGGAAGCTTCCCCAGACGCAGGCGGTAGAAGTGCACCAACCAAGAGGGAGAGGACAGGAGCTGCGAACTCCCCTCGTGAGGCCTTCCTGGGGGCCAAGCAATACCAGTTCTTGAGGTCTTTGTACGGTACTTAATTCCCACAAGAGCTCCGACAAATGGGCACTGGTATCTCTATTTTACGCCGAAGCTCGAAGGTTTCCCAAAGCGAAACAGGGGACGAGCCAGCGACTGACCTGGATCTTACTCTAAAGCCCATTCTGTTTCCCCGCAGCCCGCGGGGGTCCCTGACGGCCTCGCACAAGCCCCGAGGCCTCCCGAGGCCTGAAGAAAGGGGAGGGGCCTCCGAGGGGCCTCCCCGGAATCCAGAGGGAGAGCACAGGAGCCCCCAGTGGAAGGGGCGGCGGCCGGCGGCCGGGGGCGGTGGGCGGGTGCCGGGGCCGGGTGGGGGCTGGCGAGGGCGAGGGCGAGGGCGGGGCCGGGTGGGGGCGGGCAGCCCTCCAACACCCCCCCCCCTCCCCGGACGCACCAGCTTCATGCCCAGGCAGTTGTTCTCCTGGGTGTTGTAGCTGTCAATCTTCTGCTTGATCTCCTGCAGTGTGGGCGGCCGCTGCGTCTCCTCGGCGGGTTTACAGACATTCTGGAACAGACACAGAAGTGAGAGTGGGTGCGCAGTGGTTCTCCGGATGAGAAAGGGGAGGACCAGACCCTCCCAAAGACCTCGAATAAGGGAGCACCAGTCCCGCGCGGTGAAAACTAATCTCACGGGCGCAGGGTGAGAACAATCAGAGATAAATCCCAGTGGTGCCACTGGGTAGCCGGCCAGCTCCGGGGAAGTAACTGAAATCTAAGTCTCCTCACCTGTGAAATGGGACCAATGCCTACCCCTCGGGCTTGCTGCGAGACTAATATGAACGTGCCCAGCACACGGCACGGACGACAAATTCGGTGCATCAGCAGAACAGCATTTGCTTACTGAGGGTTACTAGGGAAAAGACTGCATTGAGATGCTATGGGAGCTGCAGAGAAATGCAAGGCACCGTCTCCCGGAGGAAGCAACGAGAGCCGGAGAGACAGGAATATACACACGGTCCCAGCATATGCTGATGGGAACGACAGCAATTCACCCAGATCCAGGGGACCAAGGGCACATGAGCATCAGCCCAGGCCCTACATCACCGGCCACAGTACTTCGCACATAAGAAGTTCAGTTGCTCCTTGAACAACACAGGTTTGAACTGCGTGAATCCACTTATACAGGAATTTTTTTATATATAAATACAGTCCAGTGCTATAAATGTTATTTTCTCTTCCTTATGATTTTTTAAGATTTTATTTATTTATTTACTTAATTACTTATTTATTTATCTGAGAGAGAGAGAGGTTGAGCACGAGAGGGGAAGGGGCAGAGGGAGAGAATCTTCAAGCAGACTCCCCGCTAGCCAACTCAGGGCTCAATCCCACAGCCCCGAGATCATGACCTGAGCCGAAATTAAGAGTTGGACGCTCAACTGACTGAGCCATCCAGGTGCCCCTCCTTATGATTTTCTTAATAACATTTTCTTTTCTCTAGTTTACTTTAGTGTAAGAATGCAGTGTGTAATACATATAACATGCAAAATTGTATTAATAGACTGTTCATGTTATTGGTAAGGCTTCTGGGCAACAGCAGACTATTAGTGGTTACGTTTAGGGGCTGTCAAAAGTTATACTCAGATTTTTGACTGTGCTGGGGGGCAGCACCCCCAACCCCTAAGTTGCTCAGGGGTCAACCATATATATTTGTCAAATGAACGAGTGAACCGGAAGGGGACAGGGGGCTGTTCTTCTACAATAATTGAGAGAATCAGCCTCCTCTCCTGGGGCATGGGGACAACCAACATCTACTTAGCACCTCCTCTGTACCAAGAACCCGGCAAGCACTGTCTCTTTTAATCCTCACAAACCTAAACTCTGTGAGATGGAGATTATTACCTACATTTTCAGGTGAGACAACCAGGGCTCAGAGGAGCTCAGTAACTTGAGTTGGTAGGTGCAGACCTACAAGGAAATCCCAGGGCTGTTCTGCTGTGTTCTTCCCAGGGGTTCCCCTGCTGCCCACCCCCCCGCCCCCGCTCCCCACCGCCAAGGAAGGATAAGGGAAGAACAACGCTGAGGAACGAGATGGAGGTCATAGGTTTTCACACTGTGGGGGTGAATTCTGGGGTCTAAGCAACTCTGTCCCTCAATCAATTCCCTGCATTTCTCTCCACTTCACCGCCGCCCACCCTCCGGATGCGGTCTTCATGCTGCCCGTGTGCAGCGGGAGCCATGGTTTGGGAAAACAAGTAAGTTGGTAAAAAGCCACCCAGAATTCACCTGATTTTAGAAATTGAGCAGACTTGGGGCGGGTCAGGATTCTCCTTTGGCAAATGAGGAAACTGAGGCCCAGAGAGGCAGGGCCCCTGTGTTCTCCCCGCTGCCTCCCTGCCACCACCCAGCACCCTCCTGCAGGAGTGTGGTTTGGCTGGCAGATTTCCCAGCGGCCCTGTCACGGCAACAGCACCCGGTGGAACACAAGAGGACCCCCTACCGGAGTCTGTCCCTGCAGTCCTCCCTTCAGCAAGCCGTCCCCAGACATAGGGCACACTCAGCAGGATGCCCGCCCTTCCTCCTCCCACTTTCCAACCTGACAGAGCTGATAACATGTCAGGTTCTGTGGCTGCCACGGGAGCTGGTGTGGCCTCCCCCCGTCCCCCATCACCCCTCTACATGGAGATGAGCCGACACCCCTTTTCCATCACTGCATCTTCCCTTGGTCTGGCTGCCCCTCCCCCCCATCCTCTTCCTCAGGGATCCTGCCGGTACCAGCCCTGTGCTCCATCCTTTCTCATACCCTCTCTCATACCACTCCCATTTCACAGATCACAGGGCTAGAGAAGGTTACAGAGCACGCTTGTGCAGCCACTGCTAGTAAGCATCTGAGTGGAGCCTGGAACACAGTGCGTCCATGTCTGGAGCCCATGTTCTTCTCAATTCACCACATGACAACTCTAGGACGGTCGCTTCTGCCACTCCCATAATGGTCACTGAAATTCCGTGCCATTCCATGAGGGCTGGGGTGTGCAGCTGTCAGACCGAGGCCCAGAAATTATGGGCCCTGTGAAACATTCTTCCAAGGTGAATCGGATCAGTGGGCCAGGCCCCAGAGGACTCAGGACCCAGGGGCACCATGTCCCCTGCAAAGATGGCGAGGAGGGCCTTCCAATCTCTCCAGTGGGACACGGCTGCCAGCACGCGGGAGCCACCCTTTCCTGCATGGCCACTCGGGCTCTGGAACTGGACCGCGACTCCATCCAAGAGCACCCAAGGGGAAGCACACCCCAGGGCACCTCCTTTAGGCCCGAGGTAAGCAACAACCGCCGTGAACCTCAGAAAGTGTCTTCATTCACCGGCGATGCATCAATCCGGAGATCCTCACATGGAGCTCCTCACTCCCGGTCCCTTCCCACAGCTAGTTCCCAGAGACACGGACCTCCCCGGAAACCGCCCCCCAAACTGGACCACCTCTATGGGACCAGATGTACCCGGCCACGGCTCAACCGTGGGAGCTGCCAGTCAGAAAGACCACTTATCTGGTTCCTATCCTGGGCTCCACTCTACCCATCTCTGAAGCACACGGGCTGTCCCCTCCTCAGGAGCTGACAGCTTTCTCATATTCACCTACCCAAAAAAGAGTTAAATAATGGAAAGGAAACTCTAGAAGCTCCTGGAAGATCTCCTCTCATAGTTTCCAAGTGAGCTACAGCCATTGCCCTGTAAGAAAAGGCAGCTGGTTCATGGCTTTCAAAAGTCAGTTATTCCAGGCCTGGGACTGGGTACAGCAAGTCACAGCTGCTGTAAGTAAAGGTTTCTTCTTCCTGTTCCCCTTCTCTTCAGCAGATAGCCCATCTATTCCTCCCCCTTGCCCACCACAAACCTGGGGAAGTGACGCAAGCATCTGAGGCCACCCCTTCCCGGACTGACGCAGAAGATGACCATCCTGATCTCACCACCCCATCCGGGAGTGCCCCGAGCCCTGTGTGGCCAGCATGTGGAGCACCCCCAGGCTGGAAGGTCGGCCCCCAGGGCTGGTATGGCTCCTGCCCACCCCATCTGGCAGACAAGCTCTGACCCACGGATTGAATGAATCACCTGCCGAAGTAGGCCAGCCAATCAGCCAGCGAGCCACAGTCGCGAGAGCCCACGGATCCTTTCCCCTCCCAGGGAGGGTACAGAATCTAGGCCAGTGGTTCTTAAACTCGGCTACACACAGAATCATCTAGCGGATCTCTAGAAACCCTGCTTGGGCTCCATCTTGGAGATTCTGATGTATGGTGTGGGGTACAGCCTAGGCATCGGGATTTTTTACTCTCCCAGGTAATTCTAACGGGCAGCAATGTTTGAGGAGAACTGGCATAGACCCCTTGTGGGCAATTTCAGACACCAAGGGTCCCCACCCAGCAGCACAATTAACGCTCTGGCACCCACAGATATTCACTGCCCCAAAGATTTACCTAAAAGGCAAGTATCTGCTGTGTGAACAAGATCAATAATATAGGAGTCTTCACGGGGTAAGGCAAAGACCTCCATTTTTATTCACCTGTCCGATTTTCAAGTCCTCAAAGTGAAAGATTGGTTTCCCCCCACGGGTACGAAGCTAGAAACCAGGCAGATAGAGTTTTGTCTCCCCGGGGTGGTGCAAGATGGAGACAGAAGGGGGACCTGACTCTGTTAGGATTTCACATATTTCGACACGGGCCGCCGAGGTGTCTCTCGCAGGGGGTCAGTGCGTCTCGGGGCAGCATGGCATGCGTCTGCTCCGACTCAGCCCCTGGCACTGGAGGCAGATGCTTTAGCTGCTCCCAATGCAGCCGGCACAGCCACAGTGCTGGTGAAAAATAGGTTTGTGCTCCCATATCCTGAGCCATGGAAGGGGCTGTGTTGCCTCTCAGTGCTCAAGGGTATGAGGGTACAGCTACGTGAAGAGGCTGGGTGCCAGGAGTCCTAACTTAAAACTTAAGTCCTTAACTTAAAAAAATATATATCCTCAACAACAAAATTAAAAGGATCATCCCCTGTGCTCTGGGGCCTACCTCAGAGCAGATCTACCCCAAGTTGAATTTTACTTTAAGCAGAAACCCAAACATCGGTGAATTCTGCATTCTAACCAATGACACAGGTCTTAATTTTGGTCACGGTGGAAGAAGATGCTCTGAATGAGTCCTGTGGTTTCTAGTATCCCCAGGTGGACACAGAGCAGCCTCCAAAAGCCCCAGCAATGAGGGGGGCCCCAGGGTGAGGAGCAGGCTCAGGAGCATCAGACACACTCTGACACATCAGATAACTTCATGCCCATTTTCTTTTGACCTGAATCACACAAACCTCACTCTTGCTAAAAATTTTACTCTCCCTCTTCTTCAACTTCTCAGCCTCTTCTTCCTTCACAATGCTTTCATCGTATTGCTTCCGTCGGTCCACCTGAGGTCCTTCACTCTGTCCAGGCCTCTCTGGCCACTCCTGCCTTGAACGATGGTGATGATCTGTATCAGTTCATGTCATCCTCACCACAAATTCATGCGAATTCCCATTTCACAGATGAAGAAACTGAGCCCCAGCAAGGTTAAAGCTAACCCACATTTAAAGCTAGCACTATACTGTCTGGCGCTTAAATATGCCTCCACTTATATTAACCTCCAAGTAAACTACCTATCTTGAGTTGTCTTCCCAACTAGAGTGAATTTTCTTTTCTTTTTTTTTTTTTTTTAAGATTTTATTTATTTATTTGAGAGAGAGAGAATGAGAGAGAGCACATGAGAGGGGGGAGGGCCAGAGGGAGAAGCAGACTCCCTGCCGAGCAGGGAGCCCGATGCAGGACTCGATGCGGGACTCGATCCAGGGACTCCAGGATCATGACCTGAGCCGAAGGCAGTTGCCTAACCAACTGAGCCACCCAGGCGCCCTAGAGTGAATTTTCTTAATGACTTATACCATACTTCTATTTCTTCTTATGCCTACTGGCACCGAGCATGAAGCAGATAATAGATACTTGCTCAAGAACCTTCAATGTCTCCCCATTGCCTACAAGGGGTTGGGGGAGAGAAAGACCTTACTTTTTCCTAGGAATTGCAGTGCAGTGAGCCTTGGATTTCAGTGCAGACTGAGTTCTGTGAGAGAAGTACCTACTCCTCCCTTACCTGTCACGGCATCCCAGAGCCTAGTTGCAGCTGGGAACAAGCAGAGGCTCAAGAAAAGCCTGCGGGATGAACTTATGCTTATGCATGTAGTTGGGCTCTGACCCCCATTACTAACTAAGTGATCTTGAGGAAATCCAATAACCTCTTTAAGCCTCGGTCTCTGTCCTCAGTTTCATCTATCGATTTGAAATACAGATCCTTCACTGCCTAATAGGATGCATGCAAAGGTAAGACCAGATGAGATCACGGCTGCAAACACATTGTGGACCTGATCAAACCCACCCAAAGGCACATACTGTTCCTATCCTCCCGGGCCTCCGAAGCCCTACCCCTGGGAGCCAAGCCCACTTCCCACTCTCCTTGAGCACTTCATCAGGGTTGGCCAGCGTGCCATGGAGTGTGTTCATTCCTCTCTCTGCACTAGCAGCTGGCACACTTCTTCTGTCAAGGGCCAGGGGGTAAATATTCGAGGCTTTGCTAGCCATACGGTCTTCCCTGCAACTACGCAACCCCGCCGTCGTAGCTCAGAGCGGCCACGGATGAGCGTGGCTGTGTTTCAGTAAAACTTTACTTAGGGCATCTGGCGCGTCCCCCCTCTGCACTACCCCGCGGGCCGTTTGTCCCGCTCAGGATACGGAGCCCGCCTCTCCCCTAGCGCCGTCTCCTCAGCGTCCTGAATGAAAGTTCCCCGGCCCACGGCATTCTCCTCGTTCTCTGCTCTCCTAATTTAGGAGATCCCTGCCGTTTTAATTCCCAAACGGAGAAAGCTTAATATAGAGGTTTGTGCTGGGCGCCGCCTTCCTCCTGAACGATACTCCTGTTGAGAGCTGCGTCCTCCCCCGGCACACCGGCCTTTTGTACTTGGCTCTCACTTCATGGGCACTTTGGCCACAAGCAGGCAAAGGCTTCGTGGCTTCACTGGGGTTGGGCTTGCTCTCCTCCCGGCTCCTGCGGGGAGGCAACACGCCGGCGGAGCAAGGGAGGCAGGCGGACGGCCAGGCTCACTCCCTGGCTCGGGGACTGACTCCCAAACCCCAGCCCCGGGGCCCCGACGCCTCAGAGTCCTGTCGTGGCCAAGCTGCCAATTACTACACGCCATGGGCCTCGGCATCCAGCACTCCAAGGGCCCTGGAGGTGCCTTCACAGCCTGTGTGGCTGCATTTGGGTCTAACTGTACGCGGCCTTTTATGGTTTAATTATTATTTCACACGTGTTAGTCTCATCTTCCCAATTAGATGTTCCCTGGAGGGAGACAGACGTGATGGCTGATGACTGTGCTGCTTTGGTACCTGCTGCGAGGCTCCGTCGAGCTCTCCCTGACCTCCAAGGAGGTGACCGGGACAGGGTGGGGTGGCCTGGGTGGCGCCCAGCCCCGAGCCCTGCCATGGACTGCAGTCAGGTCCAGGAGCACCTCCCACGGACCCGCACCCCAAGGGGCTGATGCGAAGGCCCGGGCTGCACGGACTGCCGGCTCTGCCTGGCGGCCAGCCCTGCTCAGCTCTTTGCAGTTTCCTGGTCAGAACGAATGCAAGACCACCATGACCCGTGACCTCCACCAGCAAGTCACCTCCCCTCCGAGGGTCTCAGTGTCCTCCTCTGTGAAATCATGAAGTGAGACACCTCTGCAGCTCTACGAGTTTACCTCGAGGAGGGGGTGGTTTCTTTCATCACTGCTTCCTCTTCTATTTCAGAGAATTGGGGGTGGGGGTGGGGCCCCTCGGAGGATGGCCGGGCTTGCCCAAATCGCAGGGGTAAGAACTGGCCTGAGACAGTATCCAGACGTTTCTAACCTCTACGGCGTGACTGGTCTCAGTACTGGCCGCTTGCTTTCTCTACTCGTCCGTCAGCAAGGCTCAAGGAGGCCCACACCTTCCTAACTCACACCACTCAAGAAAAGAAAACAAAAACTACCCCGGAAGCCCGTCTCCATGAGCCTTTGCCGCATTTCCTCTTTCTCAGCTCTTAGCAAATCTGTCAGCAGCCATTCTTCTGCCCCTTGGGCGGAGAGCACCCCCAGGCCTATGTCAGCGGGGAGAGCCTCAGGCTGGACTGCGTGAGAAGGACCATCCGCAGACACCTTCCAGGCCACCCTGCTCCCCTAGAGCGGCGCGGGCCCCAAACACCTCATGTTTCTCTCATGCCCGTCCTAAATAGGGACCCCTGAGGGAAAGGGGCAGACACCCCTCTGTCTGGGCTGGGTTCAGAACGCCCTGCTCAACGCCCAGACCACATTCAAGGCTCACTGGTCCCTTGGTGACAGCCTCGAGCAGATGGGAAAGAGGAAGCCCCATGGGCCTCACCACAGGGCCCCCTCCCAGGTCCTGGAGGGCCCATGTTCTGGAATGGCCGCCCCAGCCACACCCTGGACCGTGAAGGGCTTGATTCTCCCAGAACCCTCTCTGGCTCTGTCCAACATCCCAGAAATAAAAGGGTTGGAAACTCCTCAAGTGTGTTCTCCAGTAGGCTGTTCCCAGCAGAGGAAGGAAGGAAGGAAGTTTCAGCAGGGAGCCATCCGTATAAGCATAACCATGCGGGATTTGGGATTTGAGCTGCTCTGATGGGGGGATGCAGAGGAGCAGGGAGTAAGAAGGGGGTGGGATTTGAGAAACTGGAAAGAGACCGAAGACGAAAACCTAGAGCAGATGGTCAATGCAGACAGTCAGTCAACAGTAACTGATTGAGTTGCCCACGGGGTGAGGGCTGTGAAAGTCACCTTGGTACAGGAAACCGGCGGGCCGCGGTCCCTGTCCTTGGGAGAGCGCAGGCCACCTGCAGAGGGAAGGCAGAGGTGCGGGCCCCAAGAGGAAGCACCAGACAGCGCGGCTCGGCGTGTGGGGACCCGATGAGGGCCGCGCCGGCGGGCTCCCCAGGGGGCCAGCATGGAGCCTGAGCACAGTGTCCCTCCCTCTCGCAGGCGGCCATCTCAGTCTACAAGCAGGGACAGGTCATCTGCGGTGAGTCCGGGGTGGAGAACACCAGCCACCTGCAGGAGGCCGAGAGAGCCCTGGGGCCTTGGATCTGCGGCCTCATGATCGTGACAAAAATCGCCAACAGGCCGGGGCCTCCCAAGTCACAATCCCATTTAGTCCCTGAAAGGACTCAGTGAGATTGGTATGTTATTACCCAGCGTCCCTGTTCCTCACCCCTAGACGACACAGCCCTGCACAGCTGCGTGCCCTCGGTCTGTGCAGGCGGTCTCCCCGAGACTCGGATTTGTCTGTGAAGCACAGACAACAAGGCCTTCTTGACACATTGGTCGCAGAGATGAAACGAGATTGCACATCTGGAAGTGCTTAGCACACTTCACGTACACAGCAAGCACTCAATAAACAGTGGCTAGTGAACTGTCATTGTGGCCAGCATCATCATCCGTAGTCAGCTGTCTGGTGGGGCAGAGAAAGGCTGGTTGGTGGGGCTGACTCAACATGGGAGTCCTCTTGCCTTCACCTCGATCTCTCACGGGCCCGTCAGCCAGAGCCACGTTATGACTCTGTGCGTCCTAAGCACTTTTGTCTTCGGGGCCGAGGGGCCCTCTTCCTCCAAAAAAAAAAAAAAGATGGGAAATGCTATTTTATAATAGCATGATATAATAGCTTTATATCAATGCTATTTTAGGATAGCATTGATATAAAGAAAAATGTATTAATATCAGATAAGAAAGCACATTCTTCAACCTAAAAGTTAATTTCTTCCCCCCGATCTTAAGATCAATTAAAACATTTTTGTGGGCCCTTCTGACATCACACACCACTATGCCTCGTGGATAAGTCAGCAGGGGTCTCAACTCCTGAGTCCCAGGTAGGGTGACCAGGGACTGAGAGTTTTCTTGGGGTGCAGAACTTTCAGTGCTAGAATCAGGACAGTCCTGGGCAAACCAGCGTATTTGCTTACCCTAGTCCCAGGGACCCCCTTGCAGGCCTAGGTGGACTCTAACCCTCTCAACCGTGGGCCCCAGAGACACCGCTTGCTCTTCTGCCCTCTACAAAGCTGCACGTGCACTCTGCCCTGGGGGGCTCCCTGACACTCTCCCTGGGCCCCCTTCCCCTGCAGACTAGCTGTGGCTGGACACAGTGGCCCTGGCTGTCTCTGCCGATCAGCGCACATTACACACATGCTGATCAGCTTGATGACAGAATGCAAGCTCCCCGAGGACAGGGACTGCCCCATCACTGATGCAGCTCCCAGAACGGTGCCTGGCAGACAGGAGGGACTCATTAAACATCTGCCTAATGAACTGAAGGAAACACAAAGAAGTAATAAGACATACGTATGTGCACATGCTTATACGCATGCACACAAAACCCCAAAACAAATATAGGGAGATCAAGAGGTTCTAGAATTGTATACGGCTCCTATAGGGTTCCTGGTCCATGGTACCTATCGACAGAGCACTGTGGAGTGAGTCAGGGATGACGGTGGGCAGGGTGACAGAGTGAGTCCCAAGACCCCGTCCCGGGGTCCAGTCAGTCTGGAGCCTGGATGCTCCTCTTTCAGAAACAATTTAAAGAGGATTGCACTGTAAATCATATGTCTGACAAAGGATCACTATCCAGAATATATAAAGAACCCCAGCAACCCAAAAACAACAACAACAACAACAAAAAGACCCAATTTTAAAAATGGACAAAAGACTGGAATAGACATTTCTCCAAAGACAAACAGATGGCCAATAAGCACAGGAAAAGAGGCTCAACATCACTCATCATTAGGGAAACGCAAATCAAAACCACAATGAGACGCCACCTCGTACTCATTAGGATGGCCATCATCAAAAACCAAGAAAATAGCAGGCATTGGCAAGATCGTGGAGAAAACTGGAACCCTGGGCATTGCTGGTGGGAACGTGAAATGGTGAAGCCACCTGGTAAACGGACTGGCAAGTCCTCGAAAGATTAAATGGAAAGAACCACCAGATTATCCAGCAAGGCTACCTCTGGGTTGATACCTACAAGAAGTAAGAACGAAGACTCAAACAGATATTTGCACACTCCTGCTGACAGCAGCTTTCCTCACTAAAACCAAAAGACGGAAGCAACCCACTGACGGATGGATAGATAAACAAAGTGTGGTGTGGACAGGCCATGGGATATTATTCATCCATAAAAAGGAAGGAAATTATGGCACACGCTACATGGATGAACCCTGAAGACATTACACTAAGTGAAATAAGCCAGGCACGAAAGGACAGATGCTGTGTGATTCTAGTTATAGGAGGTTCCTCGAGTCAGTCAAATTCCCAGGGGCAGAAAGTAGAATGGGGCTGGCTGTGGGGACAGGGGGATGGGGAGCTGCTGGCTGCTGGGGACAGAAACGTTCTGGAGATGGTCGTGCGATTGGCCACACAACACTGTCAATGTACTTGTGTAATGTCTGTTTTATCACAATTTTAAAAAAGGGGATTCCAAGGGCAGGGGCAACTGGAGTTTCATCTGGTTCCCATACAGTTGGGAGTGTCCCTTACTTTCTGTCTTCCACGCAAGTGAGCAGTCAATCCCACTTGTGAGCAAGGTGGCCCTCATCCTGCAGGGGCTGGCTCTTTGTCTGGGCGCCGGCCACTCTCCTGCACGACTAAGAAATAGCTGGACCCTCGGGCTGCCCCACACAGCCCAGCCCAACTCAGAGGAGCTCTACAGCGTCTTAGAGCTTCCCAGGGGACTCTCCAGAGAGGGGCTCAGGCACACAGATCTAGAAGGGGCCTGGAGACAAACTGGCCCAGGCACCCCCATTCTGGAGCAACTGGAGTTGTTAGGTGACTCAAGGCGCAGGGACTCCCCAACTGGCCTCACACGCTCTCCCTTCAGCCGGCCATGGCTGGCCACGGTCAAGGAGCTATGTCTGGCTTTCCAACTTCATACGTCCTAGGGACATGGATGCGTCAGCAAAAGAAAGATTTGGGGAAACACTTCTTTCTCTCTGTCTTCTTTCTTCTGCAGGCCCCAGCGCCATGGCATATTCTCAAAGTCATCAAGCTGGGAGCTGGGAACAGGCTCACCTTCAGGGCCATGCATCCCCACCTCCAAACTGCATCCTCCCTCTCCCACACTGGAACCTCCCCGCACGAGAACACTCTGAAGGCTTCCTCAGCTTCTCGGACAATCCCATGTGCTCTGAGAGCACAGAGCCAAAGCCAGCAGTGTCACAAGGCCACGGGAGGGGGGTGGCTTTAGAAGCCCCGCTCATGTGCTCTAATTACAGGCCGCTCCTGGGCTGCCCGGGCCGCGGGTGCCCTGGCTGCAGGAACCCCCTCTCCCACCACGCGCCAGCTTCAGCTCGGCTGCAGCTCCCCGCAGTGCAGCACATTCAGTGCCACGGGGGATTCAGATGATTCAGCGGCGGAGAGCGGCGCGGGGGGGCCTGGACCCAGGGCCCAGCACGGCCTGCACTGCCTGCGGGAAGGAGTGCAGTCCCTCTTGGCTCCCTCTCCCTGAAGACCCCACCTGTGCCCTCAGCTTTGCAAGCCGGGTGGTGCCGGAGCCTCTTCACCAGCCCACACATGGCCTCTTGTCACAGTGCCACCTGCCCGGCCAACCCCACCCCACGCCCTGCCCGGGAGCCAGCTGGTGACACTGAAACGTGTCTCGGTCGGTTGTCAGGTAACTCTGAGTCTTCTCAAGTGTGTGTCCTCTTGCTGTCACAAAGGCTCAGGGGTGGGGACATTTGGTTTCCTCCCACTCCTCAATGGCCTGGCAAAGTACGCCATCCTCAGAGACTCCCGGATGGATGCTGCCGACGTGGGGATGCGCTGGTGGGCACATTTGGGCCCCACGGCCGGGGCTTCAACTTGGAAAATTCTGGAAAGAGCTTTCGGAGAAGCAGTACAGCTTAGGGGCTAGGAGGTCTGGCATCAGACTTGGGCCCAAATCCTGGATCTGCCCCTTCCTACTGCGAGAACCGCTTCTGTGCCTCAGTTTCCCCAGTTAGATGGAAAGCACAAATGAGTCTGCACATGGAAAGCACTTAGAACAGTGCCTGCCACACATCAAGGCCCGATGATTCACTGCCATTATTATTCATTCTAACCATTTCCCAGCAGAGCCCTAGCTGCTGCCTTCTCTCTGTTCTGTGAACAGAGCTTTATGCTTCCACGTACCCCATTTGTGAAACCCCCCTCCGCACGTCAAAATTCATCATCCATCTGCATTTCTTGAGATGGCCTTTATTATCCCAGAAGGAGAAAGTGAGGCCTGGAGCAGTAAGCATGCTTCCTGAGGCACACACAGTGAAGGCTCGTGGCTTGGGTTCCCAGGCCCGGTAATGGGCTCACTTAAGGGCCTGGGTCCCCTGAGCAGCACGCCCCCTCCCCACTCCACCTGGGCCAAAGGAGGATGCTCAAACTACTGGGATTGCCAAACCGGGGTCTTGCTCAGAAGTAAACTGGGAAATGAAAACAAACAAGAAGTGGGTTGGTTCCTCCCCCTCCGCCTGCCACTCTCCATGGCGGAAAGGCAGCCAGAAGAAACCTGTCATAGGAGGCTCTCCCGCCCCCTCACATGGGCCCCTCGGCATGATCCCCCCTCCCCCCCCCGCCACCAGCCCCCCCCCTTTAGGAAGGACCAGGCCAACTCCTGCCAGCAGGTGCCAGGGCCCGGTTGCTTAGTGACCCAGTCCTGCCTGCCCTCATCCTCCAGGGCAAACAGCTGAGCAATCACAGATGGGATGGAGGGAGCTGCTCTATGTTTGGAAAGTTGTCCTTGCATTTTCTGCTCACTCAGTGAGATTTTTCTTTTCAGAGTTACTGGAAAAATCCATTGATTCCACATCCAGAATCTTAGCAAGCTTCCCTTTAGAACAGTCCGGAGATCAGCTTCCACACCCTGTGTGTGCTGAGGAGCTTGTGCCTGCGCCCTCTGGGGAGCCCCAGCACCTCTTAGGGCTCCCTGTTTGGAGGGACGCTCCAAGCCCACTCACTCCTCCTTTATCAAACATGCATCAAGCACCTACCACGTGCAGAGGACACAACGATGACCAAGATGTGGCCCCTGGTCCAGAGAATTACAGCCCATCAAAATGAGGGACAGGAAAGATAGGCTGGCATTTGGGGTGCACAGAGAAGTGAGCGCAAGTGGAAATGGTCTCCAGACACCCCAGACCCACCAGCTTCCACACCCTCCTCAGGAACCCACACTTTCCCTGCCGTGTGTGACTGTGGAGATCAGCCAGGCCTCCTGCCTCTCCGCGTGTTCCTGCCAACACAGGACCTGCCTCCAGCTCCCCGAGGCAAGGCCAGTGCCCTGCAGACCCAGCTCCTGCCTGCCATCCGCATCACGGCACGGGGGGACCATCCAACACCACTCTCCACACCGGGGAACAGCCAGGTGATGAGAAGGACGATGAGGGGCTCACCAACTGGAGGCTGATGCAACGGTAATAGAGTGTGACAGCCCGGATTTCCCCAGACCAGAGCAGGAAAAAGCGACCTGGATTGCAGCACCAGGGAACCGGCTGAACGAGAGCCCCCGCTTCCTAGGGCAGGTCAGCAGAGTTTGAGGGGGGAGGCTGGAGCTCCTTTGGAGCTTTTCAAACTTGACTCTGGCCTCAGCCAAGGTGCCATGTGTGTAGTGGAAAGAACATGTGTTTTGGAGTCGGACACACGTGGAGTGGGGGCCTCGCCCTTGGCTAACCCTCTTCCTTTGGCACAGGACCTCACTGAATGCACCAATCTTTTGGCTTGAGAGCAACGGCGATTCTGCCTGTGTGGTCTCGTCAGAAGCACTCAGCGCTGGGCTGCTGCCTCCCCACGCTCGCGGCGCCCCACGGAGCAGGGATCCAACCAGCTGGACTCACGCCGCATGGCGCCCCGGACAAGGAAGGCCTGCGCACCGGGCTGGAGGAGGATGGAGGTAATGAATACAGCTGCCCCTCCCCTGCCTGGGATGGATCTCATGCGGGCCCGCCTGGAAACAGGGAAAGGGCCGGCCGCACGGACCCCTCCAGTCTCCTCCAGCTCCAGGAGTCTCCGCCTTTCCGAGTTAATTTCCTGCGCCCCTCCCGGGACTGGGGCAGCCCGGTCAGTATCGCCGGCTGCCGGCCTGCCCCCAGCACCCCCGCAGGCTAGTCAGGCCCAACCCCTTGATTCTGGGAGCCAGCCCTCCAGCTGCCTGTCTCGGGATCTGCGGCGACGTCCTAAGAAAGCCACGTGGCTGCAGCGTCTTCCTCCCGGATGTCCCTCTGCCCAGCCGCCCGCATCCAAATACTTCATGGCTGGGGAGGGGAGCAACGAGGGTCTGTTGCCCAACACGGCTGGGGCGGAGTTGTATCTATCCGTCCTCCTCACCCCGAGCGCTCAGTGCTACAAGAAAGTTAAAAACACGACGGTTTGCTTGAGGCCAGGTACTGCAGGGTTTGGGATGCTCTATAAGGAACAGGAACCAAGGATGGGCTTCGCTCGGGAAGCGGAGGGGAGGCTCTGAGGGCTTTGCGATACCGGAATGATAGGCCCCTGGCAGTCATGAGCAGGGTGCACAAAAGGTGAAGAAACAGGATGGAAGCCAGTTGGGTGACTTCCTAGAGTATATAGGTGAGAGATGATGAACACCCAACAGAGGGCGGGGCGGGGCGGGGGGAGCAGCAGAAAGGAGAGCCTGGCATCCGCAGCACAAGAGACAGAACCCACAGAGACAGGCTGGGTGAAGGGAGGAGGGGGAGACCCCTGAGGCTTCAAAGGTCGGGGACTAGAGGGGTGGGGCAGAAACACAGTGAGAAATCAGTTATGGGCCGAACTATGAGTTGGTTCTGGACATGTTAAGTTTTAGCCATCTCAGGGGCATGCAAGACCTCCAATAGGCTACAGAAAATTTTGTTCTAGAGCCAGGAAGAGAGGTAGGATGGGGGCCATAGGCTGGAAAGTGTTAAGCTAAGCTAAGTGGGGTGGGGGTAGGAGAAGAGGAGAGAGGGGACGTCAGGACAGCACCGTGGATAGAAGCCACAGGCCCTGTGATTCAAGGTTTTCTGCCACTACAGCTCCCTTCTTCCTCCTGGCCCTAGAAATTCAGTGCTCCTGATTCTTGGCAAATTTATCTGGTCCTCTTGTCCCCCAGGGAACATGCCAGGCCAGGCCTGGGTCCCCATGCTCTTTTATGGGTAGATTGAACCATCTAGAAGAGGAAACTGAGGCTCTGGAGGAGGACAGATCTGGGTCCTCCATACAGAAGGATCCCAAAGCCAGAAAGTGCACAGGTGTGGATTACCTGGAGAGTCGGAAGTGGAAGAGAGAAGGGAATCCAGGCTCCTGGGCACCCAGGATGAGCCCAGTGGGGCCACCCTTTCTAGCTCATGGGCTGGGAGCTGGATCCAGAGTCCAACCTGGCATTTTGAACTAAGAGCTGGAATTCAGCCTTTGCTTCTAGTGTGGGATCTTTCTTCCTTTCTCCTTAAACTCCTTGGGTGGATGGACGTTGTATGTGCCCCAAACTGGAACTGGAACTGCTTTATAGGGTAAAGCCAGCTAAGTCAGGATAAATGGTCTAACATGGTGAAGCAGGAAGGGGTGGGCCGGAGGGGAGGCATCTGGAACGCAGAGGTGAGGATGTCTTGAGTAAGTCACAAATAGTCCTAGAGGAGGGGACACGTGCCAGCCAGGCAGGTCCTCTTCCTGACCCCTCCCTGCGGAAGTCCTTACAGCTTAGAGCCCGGTAGGCAATACCTAAACTCCCCACCGGCTCCGTGAAAAGGTGGTGAGAAGGATCTGCTCCCGTGCAGAGGAGGGACCCTCGGGGAAGAAAATCAAGACAGGCTCCTTTCACAGGGTTCTTGCTGAAAGGACGACGGAGACCCCAGGCTGGAGAGATGAAGTGACTTGGCCATGGCTCCTCAGTTCACAGCTGGAGCTGCCGTGACCAGCCAGGACTCGACTCATGGTTCGGATGCTTCCACACCATGTGCCGCTCACCATGGCGAAGGGCCGCCACTCCGACAGCCTCGCTCAGCAGGTCATGGTGAGGGTAATGGGGACCCAGGGGCCCTGAGTCCTCGGTTCTGTCTCTACTTAGCTGTGTGACCCTCTGGAATCTGTGATAAATGCCATCTCGTATTTTAATTGAAGTTATTAAGTATTTCCTAAACAGGTAATTCCCTGACTTCAGTAAATAGGATCATCACCTGGATTAAAGCAGATTCAAGGGTCCTACCTCCAAAGGTTCAGGACCCAGTAAGTCTGAGGCGGGGGTCCCTGAGTCTCCATTTTCAAAAATGATCCTGAGAGTGCTTCCCAGGGAGGAGCCGGACCTCCCTGGGGCATCCCTGGTGGCTTCAGATGCTACAGAGGCACCGGATGGAGGAGAGCGTCTGTGCTCAAGGAGCTGCCAGTGTAGCTAGGGAAGACAGGACCTCATCCCAGGGGCGGCATATCCTTGGTGACAGACGAAGGAGAGGTACAGAGTTACAGCCCATCGCCAAAAAAGTATGAGCAGAGCTTCCAAAGGTGGCTGGGCAGAGAAGAGGGTAGGAGGGCTGCGTGGCCGAGCCCGCGAAATGCTCTCACCGCAACCTGCTTCCTCTGCCACCTGGGCTCACAGCTGTACTTCATCTCCCAACCGCCCTTGTGTGGCCACGTGACCCAGTTCTGGCCAATGGCGTGTGGGTGTAAAAAACACCATTTCCGGGCCTGGCCCACAAAAATCTCCCCTGTGTTAAGTGGAGTCCCCACCTGCCAGTGTAACTTGACTTAAAGGGGGAAATAACTTGCTCTTAACGTTCCATGACTGAAAAGCAGGGGCTGCTTGTTATAATCTTTAGTCCATCCCAGTGATACAGGATGCAAGAGAGAAGACATAGCAACTAAACCCAACCAGCACTTAGAAGTCTGCTTTTGAAACTAGTGCTCGGTGAAGCATTGCATCCGAAAGGGGATGTGAGCTGTGGTCTTCCAAGGTTTACCGTCTGCACAGAGAAAAGCCAACACCAGGGAGGGCCAGAGAAGGCAATGGGCAGTGAACTCCACGGGAGGGGGATACAGCCTACAGCCTAAAAGGAAGGTTATCCTGGGGCTGGGCCGGCATGAAACATCTTTTGAGGTTAGTCTTGGTCTGTGCAGGCTCCTGAGATAGCACCTAAAAACATTAAATAGTCCAACACTTCTGAAGATTCTTATGTTATCTCTACTGCTCTAATTTGGTACAAATTTCTTTTTAGTATTCTTTTCTCTTATGCTAGGAAGGGCAGGGGCTGGGGCCGTGCCTGAGGCCTGGGTATGCCTGAGGCCCGGGGAGAGACGGGTATTTCCCTGACTGGTCCCAGGGTCATCAGGGTTGGCTGACATCCCAGGCGTGCCACAGAGGTTCCGTCCAGGAAAGGGGCTGATGGCCGGACAAGTGTAGGAACAGAACCAGGGGTGGCTTCTACTCTGACCCCTGAGACCCCCTTCCTCTTTGCATCTGCCTTGAGTTTTTCAAGAGTCAACGGTTGTCTCATCAGTCTTACACAATTCACAGCTCTCACCATAGCACATACCCTCCCTGATGAATCACAGACCTGTACCTCTGAAACAAATAATACATTATATGTTAAAAAAAAAAAAAAGATAGTAGGAAGGGAAGAATGAAGGGGGGGATATCGGAGGGGGAGATGAACTATGAGAGACTATGGACTCTGAGAAACAAACTGAGGGTTCTAGAGGGGAGGGGTGTGGGGGGATGGGTTAGCCCGGTGATGGGTATTAAAGAGGGCACATTCTGCATGGAGCGCTGGTTGTTATATGCAAACAATGAATCATGGAACCCTACATCAAAAACTAACGGTGTAATGTATGGTGATTAACATAACATAATAAAATTAAATTAAAAAAAAAAGTCAATGGTGTCAGCACAGACCAGAGAACACCTGAGGGCAGGAGTTGGAGAGGGGCTGGGAGCGTGTTCCACGTGTGCGGAAGGATATTTAACCACAGATAGAGTCACCTTCTGTCCTCCGTATCCACAAAGAAAACACACACGAGGAAGAATATCCAGCAAGCGGGATTTTGGGTAGACACCAAAGACAACTTTTAAATGATTAAAGTTGTAAGATTTTGGAACTGACAGGGAACTCCCTGCTAGTTAAACGTAAGGGCCAATGTCCCCTTGACTGGTGTGCCTTATGGACTGGAGCCTGAAGTTGTTTGGGTCTTTCCATTCTGTAGAAGGCTCTGAGAAGACAAGGACCATAGTTGGTCCGGGGTCACCCACTGAGTGAAGAGGACCAAGAAGAGCACGTGACAGAAGTCCAAGAAGGGCGTTAGTCTTGGCTCCACCTGACCACACATGTGGCCTGGTGCAGCCTTCCCACCTCTTTGGACCTCAGTTTCTCCATCTGTCAAGTGAGGCACTAGACCAAACGGACCCCTTTCAGCTCTGACATTCTGCAAGAAGCAGGCATCATGTGTTCTCAGGGGGCCCACCCCGATGCTCTCTCTGGGTGGTTCCAGAGTCCTGGGGTCCTGGAGACACAAGGAGAGCTCAGAGGTCAAAACCCAAGCTGCCGCCACCTGTGGGCACTGGGGAAACTGACGGGGCAGAAGTTGGCCCCACGTCCAGGGTCCGACCCCAGACAGGAATAAAGAAGCTGATGACAGGGATGGCCAGAGGGCCTGGCTTCACTGTCACCAGCCCTGGAAATCACCACAGGCTGCCTTTCATCGGACTAACGCAGAAAAATCTCTGGGTCGGGAGGCAAGCGGTGCAGGTTCTAACCCTGGCTCCAACCTAAACTTGCGGCGTGACCTTGGACGGACCTGGTGTCCCTGCCGCCTCAGGTGAGCCACAGCACCCCACGCAGCTGCCACTTTCTGCAAGGGCCAGGGCGCGGTCCCCCTCCTCCGCTGCCGTCTCCCCACCTTCTGGTGCCTCCTTTCTGTGAGTGGGGAGGCCTGTCTCACCCCCCCCAACCTCCCACCGAAGGGGCTGGAGGGGAGACTCCTTGGAGGCGGGGCCAGTGACAGCTCCCGGGTGGTGGCACCAGGAGGAGCAGCTCGGTCCCCGCCAGGCACAGGCCGGTCCCCACCAGGCACAGGCCGGCGGCAGATACAGGTTGTTCTGATAAGGCTATTTATAGCCTCTGTCTTGATGTTGCCGGGATGGGGGCCCTAGTCTCTCAGCGACCGGGGAAACACACAAATGCCTTTCCTTGGAGACAGGAAAGAGGGATTCCCTTAGGAGCTCCGAGGTGATCTGTCTTCCGGTAGGAAGAAAGCATCATCCTTAGGGGTCCGAATGGGATCGTGATAGGGCAGAAGGTTTCTTTGAAACACCTTCCACAAGTGGCTCTGAGGGAGAGGACGGAGCTGAAGATGGGATTAAAGGCGGAACGACACTTCGAAGGACAAAAGACAGAAGCGTTCGGATGAAGCTTCGCCAGCTCCCCAGCCGAGCGGGCACACAGCCCTTCACCCCCAGACCTTGCTCCCCAGACGGGGTGGCGCTGGAAGCAAGTCTGGGCTGAGGAACGCCGCCCTTCGGCCCAGATCTTCTCATCCAGGGGCTCGGCGGAGGCCAGGCTCAGAGGGGCCATGCCCACCATCCTTTCCCTTCAGAAGCATTCATCCTTATCGCCCCGTGCAGGGTCCAAGAAATGAGTTTCTCAGAAGGGATTCCTGCCCCCTGAGGGCTTCTGTGCTGGGGCAAAATGAGGTAGGGAGACAGGCGGAGGCCTCATGGTAGGGAATGGATTCAAGAACTAGACAAAGTAAAGAAAGAGCTGATGTGGGCACCGAACCAAAGGAGTATTTTCAGGAGTGATGCTTTGGGAGGTGGGGAGGAGGACAGAAGGCTGTCTGGGCCAAGGAACAAGTACGTCACCCACCATCCCCAACCCCACCCCAGCATACTTTATTACAAGATATTTCTATCTCTCCCAAGAAATACCAGACACAGCTACCTTTTTCATTTGCCACGTAAAAGAAACCCCAGCTTTGCAGTGCCCTTTCGTCCTCCCCATTCTGCCAAAAGCCCACCTTCTGGGACCAAGGGCTCACAGCCTGGCAGTAAGCACAGCAGCTAAACTCGGTTTTCAAAACAGGAACCATTTCCTCCCCAGGCAGCAGCAAAACTCTCTAGAGCAATGGTTTTACCTCAGCTGCATATCAGAATTACCCGGGGAGCTTTTCAAAATCCTGATGCCCAGGCTGTACCCCAAGCCAATTAAGTCAGTCTCTCTACCTGTGGGCAGGTACCCACATTTGCTAAAGCTCCCCAGCTAATTCCAGTGTGCAGCTAAGGTTGAGAACCACCAGTCTAAAGACCCCAGACAGCTGGAGTGCCTGTGGGGTGGGGGGTGGGGGGCCGTCCACACAACAAAGCAGGAACCCCAAGAGACAGTAGGACACCTCCCCTCGGCAGCCATGCTGTTCTGCACGAGCCCGATCTACAGCCCTGCCTACTCCTGCCCCCAGCCCCCCAAAACGGGCCCTGCTCCCCAGCCTCATGAGGGGGTGCCCCAGATAGCAGGTGCTGGTTCCAGGGGCCCGTTTTAGTTGATTCCTTCAAACACTGATATCAAAACCTTTCTTTTGGTTCTTGGGTGTCTTCTCACAATTAAAAGGTCCAGTACATTTTCGTGATGTCGGAACCCAGGAAATGCAGGGCCTACGGGCAAGATGAATTATTCACAAAGGAGGCCCCAGAGTCAGGTCGGGGGAAGTTTTTGGTTAATCTACCCATGTAGGACTGCTAAATTAATGATGAGCCTGCACACACCTGTGAAACTTAACAGCTCACTTCTACGAGCAGTCCCTGTTAGGCAACCTCTCCAAGGACCTGGCTTGGAACCCTCTCATCTAAATAACATAACAAATAAACAGCTCTGCCACCACTCCCACCAAGGATGATCTGTAGCAACTGGGAGGGTGTGGCCCGGGGACTCAGGCATGCAGGGTGCCCAGAGTTGCTGTAGGAACCACATACAACCCCATTAGGAAACACATACAACCCCCTTTAGGTTACCCCAACCAAGTCAGTAAGTTAAAATGGTAGCAGGACAAAGACTTAGAGAAGGTTTAGTTTGCTTCTAAAAACACCCTGCACTTCTGCAAAGTCGCTAAGTTTTAAGATGGTTTCGGGCCACTCACAATGCGGAAGTTTCAACCTATGCATGTTTATCCTCCTGGGTGCCATCCACTTTCCACCCAGAGCTTCAAAGCTCAGGCCGGGGGAGTGACACAGAGCAGTTGCCCCTTCACCCTCCCAGGCAGAGGTGAGCATGTCACCAGACCCTGAACCAAGAGCTGTCCCCAAGTCACAGAGAGCCATTTTGAAAAGGTCCAGGCCAGGAAATACTGGGAAGAGTATAAAAAAGCGAAGAGTGTTTGCTGGTGGTCCCGGAAGGGCTCCGGATCCAACCCTTGGTCCGCTCAGCCGAGGAGTTCAAGAGGGTCCCCAGGGCAACTGGCCACCCGCTCTGGTAGCACATGGCCTTGCCTGCTGACCGGGACGGAGGCTTCCCTTCTGGACCGCGGAGGTGATTTCGTCCCCACCCACCCACCCCCACCCCCCGCAGTGAAAGGCTCTTGCACTGGATCATGATGTTTACCTTGGAAGGACGTTTGCTGTGCACGTTTCTGAAGAAGGTGGTCTTGGCAGTGAAGAAGCAGTCCTCCAGTTCCTCCTCCAGGCTGCAGTACCCACTACTCATGCTGCCGTCCACCGTCATCTAGCCCGCGGCCCCGCGAGGCAGCGGGCGCGTGTGTGACCAGCCGGGCTCCCGCGGCGGCCCACGGGGGGGGCGGGCCCCGCCGGGCGCGAGCTCCCAGCCCCGCGGCGGGCTGGGGGCAGGGGAGCGCAGGGGGTCACCCGGCCAGCCGCGGCCGGCACCCGCCGCCTGGGCTCTCAGGCTGGGCCCCGAGCGGCTCGGGCCACCGCGTAACCTGCGCCTTCCCCGCGCGCCGCCCGCGCTGCAAGCTCCGCGGTGGGACGTGGGCGCCCGCCTCGCGCGCCGCGCTGCGCGGCTCACTCGGCATCTGCGGTCTGGTCCCCTCCGCCCCGCGCGCGGAACGCCATCTCGACACCTCCCCCGCCTGCCCGCGCCTTTCCTGCCCCTCGCCCTGCGCGCAGAGGAGTCGCAAGCCACTTCCTCTCGCAAGGTTCCCCAAAGCCCGGCTCGGCTGTCGCGGCGCCCCTCCCCCCGCCCGCGCCTGGCCCGCGCCTCCCTGCCTCACTGGGTGGCCCTGGATCCCAGGGACAGGTGGACCTGGGGCACCAGAGGTCAGGCTAGGGATGCGGGGAAGGAACAGACCAGGACGCACCCGAGGGAGAAAATTCCTTACGGCCTTTCTTCATCCCTCTGGAAAGAGCTCATTCTCATCACCCATGATG
Organism: Mirounga leonina; assembly: GCF_011800145.1. NCBI lineage: Eukaryota > Metazoa > Chordata > Mammalia > Carnivora > Phocidae > Mirounga > Mirounga leonina. The sequence goes on from NW_023270389.1 coordinate 23,937,573, forward strand.
GCTCATGTTCACCGAGTAGAATGTGCCCTAAGGTCGTCGGCGTCTCTCCTCCCTTCCCCCCCATCCACCTCCTCATCCACTCCCACATCCCCCATTCACAAGGAGCCCGGTCAATCAGAGTGGTTGGAGAAGTAACCGGAGAAGAAGAAAATCGATATCTGGTCTGCCTGGAGAAGCAGCAAAATTTTAACTTGCAAACGCCTGAAGAAACTGCAGGGGCCCTGTGACAAGCATATGCAAATCATATGCAAAGTGATGGCAACCTGGAGCGCAAGCCTCCCCTTCCACGCGCACGCACGCAGAACTTGGCCCAAGGGAAGACTTGGGGATACCAAAGGAGCCTGCACACACCAGCCAGGTGATTTGTACTGTTTTCCTGACAGTCTGGCCAGGAGGGGGTCTTGCCAGTTCTTGTCATTCCCATCAAAGACGGCTCATGTACATGTCCCGGTCGGACTGGATGAAGGAGCATCTTCCTTGACTAGGGTTTAGCCCTCCAAGCAATTAGGGCGACACTCCCATAACTTTTCAGACCACGTTTGCACAGCAATAGCAGTTAGAGGTACCCTTGCTTGCAAAACTCCTGTGCCTGGTCATTTAACTTGCCCAGCGGCCTTGAGGTAGACCTTATTATTCCCATTTTATGCATGAGGAAACTGAGGCTCGGAGTCAGACAAGGAGGATATGTGTGCTGGGACTCAGACCCAGGCCTGTGCAACTCCAGGGCCCATGCTCTTAGCTACTGGGACCTACAGTCTTTCCGCAGAAATGGGACTGTTCTGGTGCGCACTCTGCCATCTTTCAGTATAGTGGGACCTGGAGTCCCAGGAAAGGAAAACAAAGCCTTCAGAGCCTGGCAATGCTGGGAGCACTGTGCTCACAGAGTCTGATGGCCTGTGGTCCCTGGAGTGTCCCGGAGGGTGGTCAAGAGGGGTTATCAGGACTCTCTCCAGGTAGGTTTGCATGGCTTTCCCTGCAGGTCTGAAACAATCCAGTCCTGGGGAAGCGCAAGCTGGCCAGAGGGCTAGACTCAGCCCCCAGATACCAAGCTGCCAACTCCATTTTAAGCTCCTGTTATTTTTATGAGGAACCCCCTCCTTCCCCCACCTTAGCCAAATCTGTCAGTGCTCAGGAGGGTTTCAAACTGCAGCCCAATTTGGATCCGTCCTCCCACACAGTCTTTTTCCCAGAAGCCTGTGAGCGCCTGGCAGGTACGAACACGAGACAGCCCAGAGCTGCCACCCTATCGGGCTGGCCACCCCGGGCTCAGGAGAACGGTCCACACCAGCAGCGGGATAGGAAGTGCAAGCAAGCAGCTGGGGGTGGGGGCTGGAGTGAGCTACCTGGGGAATTTCTGGGGGAAAAGCTCACATTTTATAGGGTTGAAGAACCTCTGGCTTTGTCTGGAACAATCTTTTCTTCAAATGAATATTTTAGAGGCTGGGGTTTTTTGTTTTTTGTTTTTTGTTTTTGGTGGGGGTGTCCCCAGAGACAGCGGTTCAGGCAAAGGAATCCGGTATTAACCTCTCCAGTACCTCCAAGTCCAATGCCGAATGATGAACGCTGCAGAGAGGGGGCTCTGCATGATCCTCGGGCCATCAGCAGCCTACCTGCTTTGTCCAGCCAGCAAAGAAACACACTTTGCTTTATAAAAGGAACCTCCTGGCTCCACAGGAATCCAATACTTAAGAAAAAACAGGCCCCAGGTTCTTTGTGGCCACACTGTGTCCTTGGAGTCATGCAGGGACCTCTGCAAAGCAACTACAATGCTGCCTATTCAAACTACATATTCAAAATGCGCAATCTTAAGAGACAGCAGGTAACAACTTCTCTGAACCCCAAGGCAAAGTACCCCAGGGGTCAGCATGCATCTCTCCTTCTGAGCAACACGCCAGCTGCCAGACCCAGTTAGGAAAAGTTCTAGGAGACACTGTGTTCTTTTAGGGTGCTGCTCCATGCCATTCCAAATATTATGAAAAACTAGTGTCTGAATAGGGCTTCTGAAAGCCTTTTTACCATTCACTACTTAGGCGGCTCCAGAACCTTGAAAGCAGATTGTTATACCCATTTTACAGACGGGAAAGTGAGGGAAGTAACACGTTCCATCACAGCTCATGCTTTCCAAGTCTCTTCCCTCCTAGTTAGTGTCTTTCCCCACCCTGCTCTACCCGTCAATGACTCCAGGCCTGCAAGGGAGCCCCGAGTAAGTAGTCAGCAACACAGAGACTGTGTTGGTGAGGACCCAGGGACTAGAAGAAATCTGCAAAGATCAAATACAATACAATAAGCTGGCCAGCCTCCAGAAGGAAAAATCCAGACCGAAGCTCCAGGGCGGGACGTAAGAGAGGGAGACTGAATTCCCTTCAGTGTCTAATGACCCCGTCAGCACCTCTTCCCTATGAATAATCAGCGCTGAGAACCTGGGAGAGGGGCAGAAGGGGCAGGGGAATGCCGGAGCCTGGGCAATAGCCTTTTGAGCCTCTGGCGGTGAACACACAAAGAATAGGGACTGGCTGGCTGTTCTTGTCCCTGAGCCCAGGAAGAAGTGTCCAGACCTTAGGCTGCAGCCTCCGGAGCCTTAAATCCAAGGCATCGTGCCAGGGTTCAGAAAGCCCCACTGAAATGGTGAAATGGGTGACTTTCCTGGCTCAAAGTTTCAGATGATGAAAGACACTATTTTAAGCTTTCTTCCTTTCTCAGATGTGATCCTGACATGTGCCCAGATCCCCTCGTTTAATCCACCGCGTGGTTCTACGTGTTCCAGAAAAGCTGTATCATAAGACCGGGAGTCAGGAGCTGCTATTCTTGCCCAGCTCCAACTCCAGCTTGATACGGCATCTGGAGGAGCTTTGCACTCCAGGATTCCTCAGCTGTCCGGCTGAAGGGGGTCAGGGCGGAGGTCAGATGTGGGGCCTTGTGACTTAACGGCATATTCAGAGGCTGAAAACCAGGGCGAGGTGCCACTCGCCTGCTGAAACAGAGTTTGAAATTATTCTTAGCGGGTATGTGCAGGCCTTGTACGGCTAGCTTTGTGTGTATCGTTTCATTTAATTCCCACAACAAACTGACGAGGACGTTGCAGCTATTATCTCTATTTTACAGAGAGAAAAAGGAGGTTCAGGCAGGTTAAGCAATTTGCACAGAGTCATACAGGCTAAGTTAATGGAGGAGCCAAATCAACCCTGCTGGTCTGACTCCAGGACCAAGTTCTGGAACACTCTATAGTAGTACAGTACCCCGGGATTGCTCCCGTAATACCTTCCGGCCTGAAATCAGAGGCCATCACAAACTAGGCAGGGACTGCTCTCCCAGTCTGCCTATGTCCCTGTCTTTCCTTTAGCTCATTGGGATTTTCCAGGGTCCAGCCCTTGACTGTCTTCTCGTCCTGCCCACGCCCCCTCCCTGCGCTGGGAGCTTAGTCTGATGTCTGCCAATGGTATCGACTCTACCTCACAGACTCATAACTCAGAGTCCTCTCCCTCCCAGGTAGCTCCAGATGGATACCTGCCCCAGCTCACCAAGTACCCAGCGCTCCCCTTTGCAGCCTCGCTGGCAACCAGTCCAAAACTGAGCTTGCTATTCCCTGTCTCCCCCTCCACCTGCTCCTTCACCATTAGTACTTCCTAGCTCAACGAATGCCATGCAGGTAGATTTTTGCAAAGCCTTCTAGTAGTTTCCTTTGTTGCCTTCTCTGCCTTCTCCAAACTCACTGCCCCCTTGTTGGCCAAAGTCACCCTTCTATACTAAGATCTGATCAGGGTTGTTCTATCATAAAACCTTCTATTCAAATTTCAACTAATAATTATTGAATAACTATTACTCATTACCATGTGTCCAACTCTAGTTGCTTATTCTTTCAGCCCTTCATTTAAGAAATATTTACCGGGCACCTTCTACATGGCAAGTACCAGACTAGGAGTTCGAATTCAGGCCTGAATAAGACGTAGTCTCTGCCTCTTACCACACACACTCTAATAGAATAACATGAAATAAGAAGTTATATTAGAGTTGCCAAGCTCTTATACATTTCCCGATCTCACTGGATCGGCACAACCGTGCAAGGAGGTATTTTGCAGATGAGTAAACTGAGGCTCAGAGTGGTTCATTTACCCAAGGACACAGAGCAAGTAAACGGTAGGATCTGATCTCAAACCCAGACCCCTGTGTCTGACAGCTTTCCATGACGATTGTTGTCCTTCCTCCAACAACTCCCCAGTGCCTGCAGTGATGTTCCAAACTCCAGAGCGGGTCCTCGAGGCCCTTTAAGGCCCTTCCCAACCCGTGCCCAGCCAGCAGTTCATTCATACCCACCTCCGGCCACAAGACAGCCTCCCTCCTTCAGCTGCACGGAATTTGTTTCACGTTCCCGGCAGCTGCCCTGCCCTCTTGTGGTTTGTCTTGCTGTTTTCTCTGCCTGTCAGAAACCCCCAAGTCCTCCTCCTCTCTTCCTGACACATATTCACCAATCACGACCGGATCGCCCCCACCTTCCCCATGCTTTCCAGAGGCAACCTTTCCCAGATGCCCTGGGTGTGGGGGGGAGGGGTTTGAATCTTAAGAATTCCACTCTCCATCCCGAGAGCATCCTTTGACAGCATTATACCAGCTGCGCGGAGCCGAGAGCTCAATTTCTGCCCAGACGACTTCCTGTCATAAAAGGTGAGTGGCTACACAACACTTAGGTTAGACTCGCAGGAGATTCACTTTCTCGCGGCTTCTAGCCCACCCAGCACTTCTGTTGCTTGGCTGCTAGGCTAACAGCTTTGATAGGACCCTTCCACTTAAAAACCCTGAATGCAGTGAAATTAGCCCAGACCAAGAGGCACGGGTCCTGAAGAGCTCCTGCCAGGTCTGACTCAGGCACAGGGAGACTACCTTCTAATTGCCCCCCTCTCATCAGACCAGAGAATCACAAAAGATGTTTCTGACCAACAATCCCCATCCCTCATCTGCCCCTCTCCAGGCAAGACCCGTTAGCCAGGTCAGTGTGGTCACCGGCATGAGACACGATCAACTCACCCGCTATGACACATAGAAGAGACCTCACTTCTTCCTCAGAGAGACTCAGGACTGACCTGGCCCATCCAGAGGACTTGTCAGGCAGCCACTGTTTCGCGGGTAGCAGTAGGGGGTGGGGTTGTGAGGAACACCGGGAAAGGTCTCGGGTACTTAAGGATTATGAAAGCAATAAGCTCTAGAGCTCTGTCCCTCCTCAGATCCAGGTTCTCAGGTGCCTCCTCGTTGGAAAGCCTTTCGGCTCTGCCCAATCGGAAACAAGCTCCGTGGGTTGGCCTGAGCTGGTCAGAGACGCCTTGGGGCAGCTCCTGTGAGAGGTGGCTGTCTAGTGGAGATGCATCACTGACAGCCTTGGCCAGCACTTCTGGCTTCTAGAGCGTGGAAGGAAGTCTGTGGAAGGTGGAGCGGCTGTCTCAAATGCAGCCGGGATGGAGCAGGACAGCTGGGGACTGGCTCCTGCCTTTGGCACATGTGGGTGGGCTGGCAACAAATGAGATAAAATGCAATCATAAAATACATTCAATTAATCCAAAATAAGACGGGGGAGGGGGGGAAGGAACAAAGAACAGAAAGGACAGACAGAAAAAAAGAGAAAGATGATAGACTTCAAATCTAATTATACCAATAATCACATGAAATGCAAATGATCTAAATAACCCAATTAAAGGGCAGAGATTATCCAATTGGATTTTAAAATAAACAAGATCCAACTATTTGCTGCCTACAGGAAATGTGTTTTAAATATAAAGACACAAACAGCATAAAAGTAAAAGGATAGATTAATAAATATCATGCTCGGAGTAATCAAAAGAAAGCTGGAGTGGCTTATATTAATATCAGACAAAGTAGATTTCAGAGCCAAGAATATTACCAGGGATAAAGAAGGTTATTTCATCATGATAAGACGTCAATTAATCAAGAGACCATAATAATCCTAAATGTTTATGTACTGAATAATGGAGCTTCAAAATTCAGCAAGATAGAACAGTAAGGAGAAATGGGCTAATTCACAAGTATTGTTGGACGTTTCAGTACCTGTCCTTCAATAACTGATAAAAGACGTAGAACACACGGTGTGCCTTAACAGATGTGAACTACTGTTGTTATCAGTCACAGTCCAAGGTGATACACCCTTGTCGCGCATTTCTGAGAGACCTCGGACCCCGAATCCGCGGAGAAGGCTGCAGGGGTCCGTCAATAGGGTGTGTTAGGGAGCGGCGCAGGGACAGACCCCGCCCCCAGGCTCTCCCGGCTTGCTTCTGGCTCCCCCGTGTGGAAGTTCTGGGTGCAGCACGGGGCCTTGGGGCCGAGGGTTGGGGCAGGAGTGGCCAGGGTTCTGGAAAGGCAGAGACCTGGGTATAGAGAGTCGGTGGCGCGCCTGCGGGAGGGAGCACGGGGCCAGGAGCCAGGAAACTCGGCTCTCCACGCCAGCTGAGTCACCACCACGCAGCAGCTGCAGGGGCTGACGGAGGTGATTCCAGCCGGGGCCCTGCTACGGAGTGACAGCAGAGGGTGGGGGGTGTGTGGGGGGGGTGTCAGAGACGTAGTAGCCAGCACCCTGGGCGGCTGACCCACCCTGGAGCTTGGGAAGCCGCCTGTCTGTCCCTTTGGTGCGTGGGGACAGGGTCTTGGTCTTTCTGTCTATAGTGGGGAGCAATCCATAACTGTAAGTCTTGGAGCAAAAAGGGCCTGCCGACCACAAAGTCAAAGTGTCCTGGTCTTATGTCCAGGACGTAGCCCATCTTTCCAGTATTTCGGAGAGGTGGCAGAGCCAGATCATGAAGGATTTCTGTGCTAGTCCAGATTTGGATTGATCTCGGGGGCCTTGGGAAGCCGCTGCGGGTTTTCATCCCAGGGAGGACAGGATAAACACTCCAGTAGGCCGTTGGAGGCGGCAGAGACAGCCCTGGCCTGCTACCTGGTGATACGCAGGACTTGGTCTGCACACGCTCTCACACACATCTTCCCTGGGGAGCCTCGCGACCACCCAGCACACCACCCACTTCTCAGAGGAGAAACCCAAGGCCCAGAGAACCAGGAGGCTTGCCCTGGGTCACATAATCAGTACGTTGTCTACACAGTCTGGATCAGAACCTAGCTCTTCTACCACTGAGAAGCTCTTTGCTTTCTTTAAGAAAATATTTATTGCTTTAAAAAAAAAAAATTCTACCCTGGAAACATATGAGAGCATCAGTTATTCAAACAGCACTGATGCAAACAGCAAAAGCTGAAACTTGTCTAACTCTACCCCTTTGGACTCCTACCCATCCCCAAGGTGAAATCTCTTCAGTAGCTTGCCGGGTGGCGTCCAAGCCCTCGCTCTGCACTAATACACACACACACACACACACACACGTACGTACATGCGCAAAATACAGATAGGCTTGTCCTGTAAGTACCGTGGGGGGACTTGTTCTCACTTCGCACTATTCCCTATCGTACATACGGATCCAGCTCTCCTTTGGATGAGTGCCTTAGCATTGGCTTGGACGGCTGGAATTTTCTTCCCAGCTACCTGGTCTCTCTCCACTGCTCACAGCAAGCCTTAGGCAGCGGCTGGACCCAGGGCCCTGGTCATCGAAGCACCGATGACCTAAGACACTAGCCTCTGTTCGCAGCATTTCCCGCTGACGGCATCTGAAACAATTTTAGAGCCGTGCCTGGCTCAATAGATATATGTGGAAGGAATCTGAGGCAGTCCTTAGAAACACACTGTTCTTTTCATTTTAAAGATTAAGTATTGGGGCGCCTGAGTGGCTCAGATGGTCGGGTGTCTGCCTTCGGCTAGGGTTATGATCCCAGGATCCTGGGATCGAGCCCCACATCGGGCTCCTGGCTCAGCGGGGAGCCTGCTTCTCCCTCTGTCTCTGCCGCTTCCCCTGCTCATGCTCTCTATCTCTGTGTCTCAAATGAATAAATAAAATCTTAAAAAAAAAAAAAAAGATTAAGTATTAACGGAATAAAAAAATCCTCCATACATCAAACCAGTGATTCGAGGGTTTTCAAAATTTCCGTTAATACACGTTTAAGTTTAATAAAATGAATCTATTTAAAGAGAAATGTTAGGTAAATAGTAGCGCAGGTGGAACATGGGTATGGCCAGGCTCCCAGGTGTGGAAAGTACCTGAGTGAGGTTTGGGAACTGCTGAGGGAGGGGCCGGGCTGTGCGGCCAGAAGCAGCCAGGATCAGGGAGGCTGGCTTCCAGGTGCCCCGCTCCTGAAGGGGCAGGGGGAAGGGGAAAGGGGGCAGGGGGAAGGGGGAAGGAACCTTCGCCAGACAGACACCAGCCGACTTAACCCCGGGCTGTAAGTGCTTTGAGTGGAAGGAAGAGTGCTTACGATTTCGCTCGTCCTCTGCACATCCGATGTACCGAGACAGAAGGCAGAGCTGCCAGGACCCCCCTGGGCTGCCATGGGTTGTGAGAATCAACAGTTGGGGCCAAGACCTTCCACTCCAGGGGCCGCTTCCCCAAAGGCAATGAAAGGCATAGACCAAACTGGCAAACTCGCAGGCCATTGTGAGGGCACTGGGGAGTCCCTGAGGGTTTTTGTTTTGTTTTGCTTCGTTTTTTTCCACCAGAGGAGCAACTTTAAGACCACCTGAAGTGTAAGGTCTTTGGGATGTAAGTGTCCCATAAAGGAACTACAGCTATGCTGGCCATTTATCGTGGTGTTCAGCCAATGCCAACAATGTTCTCTAGGAATCAGGTTTCACATGAAGAAGGGATCTGGGGTGCATGTGAAGGAGTTTTGCGAGGTGCCTAAGGAAAAAGTCACATGTCCCAGACCTTAGAGATCTCCAAGGAAAGACTCTAAAAGCACCAGTTCTGTGCTGGAGAAAGCACAGGCAGCTGCCCTTCCTCAGTTTCTCTGTGGGTGTCTCCCACACGGCCTTGTGAGTTTGCGCATGGGGGCTCTGAGTGCATCTCTGCCCCCTCTCCCTCCCTCCGTGCCTCCCTCCAGCTTGGCAGAGAGAAGACAGCCAGAACCTGGGATTACTGCTTTTCAAAGGTGGAGGCCAAAAACTTATCTACGGAGTGATCTCAACCATGTTTTGAAAAATGTATGGATGTACAGGAGGAAAATATGAAAATGTTAACGAACAGTGGTCTCCTCTGGATGGAGGAAAATCAGTGATTTTTCTTTTCCTAAAAGAGTCAAGAGGAGAAAGGACACCAAGCTGAGACCGCCCAGCAGCCTTATGCCCCCCAAACTAGCTGAGCTCAGACGGGGTCACAGCAAATCCCCCCAGGAAGATGGCACTGGCTCATGAAGCTAGCTCAGCCCGGGTGACCGTGTCAAGGTGAAAGAAAGCTCCATCCTGGTATTTAACTGAAAATCAAGTCAAGGCGGAAATCAGCACAAACAAGCTTTTTAGAAAAGGGGAGTGAGCCTGGAGCAGGGCCCAGGTTTTATTGATAGAAGGCTAGGTCCTGCCCTAGTTGTGCTGAAGCATGCAGTCAGGCCTGTCCAAGGCAAACATAACAGCCTGACCCAGCCGGCAGGGAGCGAACCCCACTCCGGGCCATTCGCAGCTGGGGGCCGTTCGGCACCCACGTAGGACTCTTGGATCCTTCCATGTGGTTCTGTATGGCTCCTTCTATAGTTCAGTGGTGGGTCTACTCTGGATACAGCCTTGATTCAGCTTGCCAGAGGGTTCTGAGGTTGAGTCCTCTACCCAACAGAGGAAAAGGGGCCACTCTGCTTCCAAGTACTCAGACTTGGAAGCCCCTGTTTGCTGTTGACATCCCGAGGAGATGAGGTATAGAGCAAACTCCAGGGCCTGCCCTGGGGCCTTCTGCCCACCACACCCGCCCCGCTAACCTGCTTCAGGGCAGGATTTCTCAACCTCCGCACTGTTGACATTTGGGGCCAGATAATTCTTTGTTGTGGGGGCCTGTCCTGTGTCATGGAGAGCGTTCAGCAGCAGCCCTGGCTCCCCCCACCAAATGCCTGTAGCATCACCCCAGTTGTGACTACAAAAAATGTCTCCAGAAGCCGACATTTTAGGAAATGTTCCTGTATGGTGTGCTCTGTGACCTCCGTCTTATAAGGCAAACCTTCAGCGAAATTCTGCATCATCCACTAGGGTTTGGGAGGTCAGATTTGTCTCCCTTTCCTCCTCACCCCTCGTGGGGCAAGGCCCTCCCAAGAGGCCTGCTTACATTCAGCCTATGTTATAAACAGTTACTATTCCAAAGTATGTGGAAGATGCACAGAATTTTTTAAATATATATCTTAGGATCGATTCAATCTCATTCTTATAAAACCATACATGCAATGCTTTCCTAGTGGGAGAAAAAGGGGTGAGGGGAATCACAAGAAGGCTGTTAACACCCATAGGCAAATCTGGTGACTACTGTGGATGGCTAGTCGTGGGCATTGGGGCCGGCTTGGGATTTCCCAGGGCCACCGGTATTCTCTTCAGAAAATAACCAGTCATTCAGCACCTAGATTGTCTCTCACAGCACCCTGAGCACCCTGAGCTTTTTCCTCATAAATACGAGGCTTATTTGTTTAAAAGTCTCATTCTCCTACTCTGCTGCAAGCACAGGGAGGCCAGGGGCCATGTCTGTTCCCTTCATCACGAAGTCCTTGGCATCCCTGGTCCTGGCACATGGTCAACCTTTAAAACGTATTTGCTAAATGAATAAATGAATGATATCTGGGGACTCTCCTTACTTCCTTGACCAGCAACCGTGGACTCATACATTAAGGATCAGATCAAATGTCACCGCCTCTGGGAAGTCTTCCCTGATTTCTCCCAACAGAACCAATTGCCTCCTGTACTCAAAACACTTGATTCATACTTTTATTGCAACATGCATCACGGTATATACTATTTGGTTGTATTCTGCCCACCCCGCCAGGATATAAGCTCTCTGTGGATAAGAACGGTGATGTATCATTTATGATCCCCACTCTCCCCAGTGCTCGGCACCCAGGGGATACTCAGTAAATGCTTGTTCAATGCAAGAATCAGAAAATGTTCTCCTGTCTCCATTCCAAATCCTCGACCTCAAAGTTTGGACACATCCTGGTTCAAGTGCCTTGGCAAAACCCAGAACCAAAGCTGCTTTGGGCATCAATTCTCTAGTTCTTTATCACAGGGAAAGAATATCTGCCTGGCCCTTCTGAAGTTGAATCTTGTTTGGCTGCCTGATTGGCAGTCGGGATGATATGCTTGAGGAGCCTCAGCCCTAACATCCCCACTGCCCCAGGGCTATGAGGCTTCCAAGGACCTTTGGGAGCCTTCTCTCCTTCCTGCCCTCACCTATACCCACACCTCTGGCTTGGAACCCTAGGCCAAAGCAGGCCCTGTGTTTGGTGAGACCTAATGAGGACTTCTGAATATCTACACACTTCTCTGGGTCACTGTTCCAGTTCCATTTTCCCGTTCCCTTGAAAAGAGGTGTGTCTGGCCAGAAGGGGACCCCAGCATCCAGCATGCGTGGAATATTCATACCTCCTCCTGCTGACCAGAGCTCCCGAGCAAAGAAAGTGGAGGCTAGGATACCAGCAGAAGCCGTTCCCAGCCTGGTCCTTGAGCTCTGCTGCCTACCTGGCTGAAGATCGGAGTGAGGGTGCTTTCTGGAGAGGGCCTGTCCTGGGATGGGCCTTCCTGTCGACTGCAGTCCAGCTGGATCAGGTGACGGCACTCCGGGTGGCAGGTGAATTTACAGTCTGGAGGGAAAGAACCACTGTGGGGGTTAGGAGTCAGGTAGGATCCTGTTCACTTCCAGCCAGAGAAATACCCCAGGAGACTGTGTTTAGCTCCAGGAAGGAAGAACGTGCAGGAGAGAAGTGGAGGGTGGGAGAACAGCTCGGTGCCACCAGGGATGGTGAGAGTTAACAACACGTGTTTACACATTGGCAAACTGTTTTCACCTCCATTATTTTGTGTGACCTTGTAATCATTTATTATTGCCACTTCACAGACAGGAAATTGGGGTCTAGGGACCTTAGGGACTTTCTCAAGGTCAGATCATCTGACTTCAGGCTGGTGCTCTTTCTATTAATTTACATTAATCACCAGGGGTCACGGATCCCTAGAGAAAGACTTCACTTTTCTGGGCCTCATTCTGCCAACCTGTAAAATACAGGTAATAGCTTCCCTGCCTGGTGCACGAGGAACTTTCTGGTTCCAGGGGAGAACAGGTCTTAACAAATTAAAAGTGCCTCCAGGGACAGAGGCATTATCATCCACCGGAAGGGCTGTTTCCTGTCTCTGACCCTCCCCCAGCTAGAAATGTGGAGGTGGCTTCTCTAAGCCAGCTGAAAGGGCCTCTAGACAACATCCCACATCAGGTGCCCCAGGGGAAAGCATACGTTTTATAGACAATGTTCATTTCCGTGGAGGCAGGACTTAATCTCCAGGGTTGAAAAGAGCCTCGGGAACTACTCTGGAGGTAGGGAGACCAGGGCTCAGAGGGGTAAGTGAGGTTGCCCAATGACACACAGCTCAGTGGCAGGGCCTCTTGGACAAGACGCAGCGAAGCTCAGCCAGGCAAGGGAAGCGTGTGCTGTGGAGGATGGGGGTGAAGCGAAGGTTGGCAGCGAAAGAAATCCGTGCAAGTCCTAGAGCAGGCGAAATGCTCGGGTTCGTTCCGGTTTGAGGTAGGGTTCCCACAGAGAGCTGCTGGGCCAGCTGGGTCACCTGTCCTGGAGGCAGAAGACCCACTGGGCAGGGTGCGGAGTGTCTCGAGAGGACTGGCTTCCGGACTGTGCAGCCAGGTGCGTGGGGATGGGCTGCTGTGGGCAGGGTTTGTGGCCAGGGACACGACAGCCCACACTTGTTTGGATAACCTGGGGACTGCTTTTGGCTGATAAGAGCTCAGGCTCCTGACACCCCTTTTCTTCCTTGCAATGAGCTCCAAAAACCGAGCCCGTTTGGACTCTTCTTTTGAAAGTTGCTACAGGACCCTCCATCTTGGGCCAGGGGTGGGTCTCCTCTTCTCCCACTCTTCTGGGGGAGTTTTGGAGGGAGACCTCCACTCTCCCCAGCTGCCCTCTTCCTTTGCACCCCCAAAGGTGAGCACCTGGGCCACATTCCTCACACAGGTTTTGCCACGAATGTCTGCAGGGGAGCACCCTCACAAATGCGGGGACGCACAGAGGTTCCAGAACCCCACAACCATCTGACTCAATGGTCTGAAGCCCTCGGCCACCCTTCTAGGATGGCATTTAGAAGTTCTCCGGCTTTCCGGCTTCCTGCCCGAAGGCCACCATCGTCTCCTCCTTCAGACCCCACCCTTGTGTAGGCCTTCCTGACTCTCCTCCATAGAAGCCTTCCCCTCACCCGGGGACGGACTGGCGAAGCCATTGTCTGAGGTAGGCACCCCATGCCCCCAAGTGCCCACATGCATTTCTGCCCCCAGCCCCCAGTAGGAGCTCTCTGCCCGGCACAAAGACAGCTTCACACCGAGTGGGGTGAACGGCACAGGGGGATACGCAGGCCAAGCGTCCCTTGCTCGCAGTGCCCAGAAATGCCGGGCCTTTGATAAGGCAGTCCCGAGGCCAGAGGCCGCACAGGGAGCACTGTTCGGGCCTCCACTCTGGGGCCGCACCTGTATGGCATTGGCAGCGTGCTGAGCGACGAACAATGCCCCAGGGATGCCGAGAAGGGGAAACAAGGAAGAGAAGGAAGGACTGGAAGCTCTCCAAACTACAGCAAGCAAGAGCTACTGCCAACTCACAAACGGGACAGCATCTCGAGATAGGAGGAGGTCTTCCAGTCTCTTCTTTGAACTCCTGGTACCGCTGACCCAGGCTCTGTATGTCCCTCTGTGCGTCCAGTTCTCTCATGTTCCGTCTGTCTGTCTCTCCCTCTCTCTGCTCTCTCTGACACACACAAACACACACACGCCCCCTGAAAACAGCACCAAAACCTCAGAAAGTTGTTGTGTTTTTTTTTTTTTTTACAGTCCCAACGCTGAGCTGGACAGAGCTAGGGAACAGAAGACTCCAGGAAGAGTATTTGGGGATTTTATAAAAAGCACATTTGAGCGCCAATGACTTTGTTCCCCCAGACTGTGTAATCACAGACTGTAGCAAAACCACTGGAACACATCTTGATACTTCCAGGCCCCTGGAAATGCTAAGCCCAGGCCAGCAGAGATGAAGTCAGAGCCCCCATGCCCTTCTCCAAACAAGGAAGCAAGCCCCACCAGCCCCAGCCAGTAGCCTGCAGGCCTGATGTGCTCCTGTGGAGAGTTCCAGGAGATTCCAAAGGCAGGGTGGCATTCCCCTGGGACCTGGTGGGTAACCCCCACAGGCCATCTTTCCCTCAAGAGAGTTCATCTTGAGGTGCTGCCAAGCCATTGTCCTCCGCAGCCTTCAGCTAGTGCTCAATCTGGACACAGAAAGGGAGAGGGCCCCTGGGTGGCACAGGACCACATAGGCCCCCGGGAATGGCTCAGCCTTCCCTGAACAGCCAGCACCACCATCTTTGGCAACAACTCCAATGTCTTGCGCACAGACCTCCCCACGCCTGAGGGTGAGGACGAATGAGACAGGACCTCTGGCGAAAGTCAGGCTACCTGGGCAGACAGGACACACGCGTGAAAAGATAACTAACGAGTAAGACAGCACAGAGCAGGGCCTCACTGCCCAACAGGTCCAGGAAGCCTGCCTGTTCAGGGGACAGAGATCCCTGCCAGCCACAGCAGTCAGGGAAGTTTTCTTGGTGAGGGAGGCTCTGGGGAGCTTGAAGAATGGACCAGATTCCAGGCGACTCATATTCCCACATCGCAGGGGCCAAGAGGGGGCAGGGAGCTCTGACACCACAAGATAGATAGGATGAGGATCTCCCCAACCAGAGGCAGCAAAGACCAGGGAACAACATTCCTAGGTTCTAATCGGAGTATCTTAGGGAGAACTGGCATTTCTTGACCTTAGTGTTGTCATCTATAAAATAGAATCATTATCCTTTCCGGTTTCCACCCTTCCCTTGCAGCTCTAACCCCTGGCCCCCTTCCCAGGGGATGCTCTGGGGAAAATAAATGTGCCTCCAGGTCCTGGAAGAGGGGCCTATGGAAACAGAGAAGCCAACCGTAAGGAGAAATGATGGGGACAAACCGTAAGAGGGGTCCTTCTCCAAGGAGCGACCCCTGCGCCAGGATGGAGGGCTGCGAGGGCCCACCCTCAGCACCCAGACTGCATTAGTTTCCCAGCTGTTGTAACAACGTACCATGAACTAATAGCTTAAAACAGAGATTTATTTGGGTTTGGAAGGCTGTGAGTCTGATACGGAAACGTCAGGCCCTTTCAGCCCAGAGTTGCATGCAAGACCCTGAGCGTTAATCTCCTCAACTCTAAAAGGGGAACGAGCCAGCTCACAGGGCTACCATGAGGATTCAGTGGGATTCTTGAAGCAGAGCACTGCAGAGGGAGCCCTCGGTCAGCGTTCCACTCCCAGCCTCAGCCCTGCCCCGCCAGGCAGACGCCTCACCCTACTCAGCTCCTGGTGGGTGATCTGCAGTCTCACCAACCTGCCTCCGGCTAGTCATTTCAAAGCAACACACAAGTGGGTCTTAGTTTTAAAATAATTTTGTTCTGAGACAGTACAAACAAAAGCAAAACAAAAACAAAAGGGCACTGGAAAATGCAGTGTTAACATAAGTTAACATAAAAAGCAGAAGTCAGCCTTGTCCTGGTCCTCCAGAGCAAGTCAGTGGGGACAGTCCTCAGTATCAGGGATCCCTTCTCAGGACATTTCAAGGGACCCCCACTCTTGCACTGGGAATCTCTCCACACAAGCCTCTGGGCTGGACCAGCTGTGGCCGCTCCGACACGGCCCAGATCCCTCCAATACCACTGCACCCGTCTGCCCTGGCCACAGGCCTGCTCCCGCACCTGCAGCCCCACCCCCCATCACCCTGCAGCCTCACGCCTGTCTGTTGCCCTGGCCAGGAGCGCCCCTCTCCGTGTCACCCCAAGATTTCCCCTCAGACCTCAGGCCCTCTTGCAAAGGGCCCACGGGTTAATGGACCCTCAGCGACCCTGCCCCCCAAGTCTCCAGCCTTGCGCTGGGCCCTCCTCAGTGTTTGAGAGGACCAGACACTACTAAACATTCAGAAGGGGTTTGGTATGAACTGGATAAGTGACCAGAGTAAGGAGGGGTGCTCTGCCTTTTGCCAAAGTGGAGAGGCCAGAGTGTGAGTGCCGATCTGATTCCAGGCTAGTGTCCCCTGTGCCTCAGTTTCCTCTCTGTGAAGTGGAGGTGAAAGAGGTATCTGCCTCGCAGGGCTGCCATGAGAACGGAATGAGATACTTAGAATATAAAGAGTTCAATCTATACTAACTATTCTTATCAACTGACCAAAACCCAAGGTGGGTCTCACCAGCGGCCACAGCATCAGGCATCCTCATTCCAGAAGCCTATCTGTGCATATCCTGTCCGGGCCCTCTGACCTTCCTCCAGACCTCCACTGAGTCCTGATGCCAAAGGTCCCCAGGCATCTTCAGACCTCCGCTGAACCCCTGTTCTCCAGCAAGGGAGACCCCGGCTCAGATCCCTGCATAAGTAAGGCGCCAGGTGGACACAGAGCCAGTCTGGTGCGGGGCCACCCTTCCCGATGTCGGAAAGGCGCTGCTGTCCGCCTCTGGACGGCTCCCTTCCCTTCCTTCCTCCCCAGACCCCTCCAAAATTGAACTTCTAAAATCTTGCTCAGGTTTCAGAAAAGAAAATTGTTAACCAAGTTGACACTGTCCAGTATTAAAGAGGATGTGGGTAAATGAGAAAGTCTTTACATCGATGATACGAATTTCCTACAGTAATTCATCCTGAATGTGTATTTATTTGTATCTAAATATCTCTTCACTAAACTGTTCATGCCATGGTTGTTCATGACAACAAACTGCTAGAAATACCCCATATCCACCTACAGGGGGCCAGCTAGAGTTAATGATATTTTTAAAAATAAATACAACTTAGCCATTATTTAAGAGGATGTAGATTGATACTGGTCAACTTGGGAAAATGTCCACAAATATATCATTGGAAAAAAAAATGATTTTGTTCTATGGTCCTAACTATATAAAAATATACACATGTCTAAACACATTGTTCAGAGAGCTTCCTGGCTCTGACATCCTTGCTCGGAGGGATGGGATTTCAAGTGTTTTACCTTTCTGCATAGTTGCTAGGTTTTTACAGTGAGCCTATATTCTTTGCTAATGGGAAAAAATGCCATGAAAAGGAACAAAGAAAAATCACGTACCCACACTGCAATAACATCAGGAGCCTTTATATGCTACTTATACACGTGTGTGTGTGTGTGTGATTTCACAAAATCAATACTATGCCTATGGGACACGTTGCTTTCCCTATTTTTAAAAATAGATTTTATTTTTTAGAGCAGTTTTAGATTTGAAGCAAAACTGAGCACAAGTATACAGAGACTTTCTGTGTACTTCCTGCCACCCCCCTCGTCAAAACCATCAGCATCCCCCAGCAGAGTGACACATTTGTTACAACTGATGAACCTACACTGGTATATCATTATCCAGAGCCCTGGTTTACCTTAGGGTTCAGTGTGGGTGGTGTATATCCGATGAGTTTGGACAAGTGTGTAACGATATGTATCCACAATTATATTATCATACAGAGTAGTTTTATTGCCCTAAAAATCCTCTGTGCTCCACCTGTTCATCCCTCCCACCCCCTCACCCCTGGAAACCACTGATCTTTTTACTGCTTCCATAGCTTTGCCTTTTCCAGAATGTCATCTAGTTGGAACTATACAATATGTAGCCTTTTTGGATCGGCTTCTTTCACTTAGTAACATGCATTTGAAGTTCCTCCCTGTCTTTTCATGGCTTGACAGCTCACTGAGTGCTGAATAACATTCCATCGTGTGGCTGGACCACAGCTTCTCTGTCCATTTGCACCTCCTGAAGGACATCTTGGTTACTTCCAGGTTTTGGAAGTTATGAGTATAAGTCTGCTATAAATGTCGTCCACCTGCAGGGTTTCGTGTGGACATAGGTTTCCAGATCCTTCAGTCTACTCCAAGTTTAGGGATGAGGATACCAAGACTTGGAAGGGTGAAAAGACCCACTGAGGGCCTCACAGTGAGTCAGCGGCACAGCTGATGTGAAAACCCACCACACCTGGCTGCTTCTCGCTAGCCCTGTTTTCTGGGAAACTGTTCCTCAGAGCCGTCCCCTTCATTTGGTCCTGGCCCCCCTATCCTGCACTGCTTGAGGCCAGGGTGGGCTTCATCGGGGCTGGGGGGTAGGGTGATCCAAGCCCAGAAAATAGTGTGAGTCAAAGGGACTTGAGTAGCGAGTGCTTTTTCCCTCTGCCCCAGCAGGTCATGGCCACAGCATCTCTCCCTGAGGTCTCCACCTCGTCCTGGGAAGTGTCCGTTCACAGTTCCAGTCCCAGCCCTGCCCAGCCACTTAGCCTGGGAGCTCCGGACCCCACCCATCCTGTCTGCCTGCTCTGGCCGGACTCGCCAAACGTGACCCCTTTATCTCTGGGATGCCACATCTGGGAGATGCTGACCTATTTGGGCAATAGCTAGCGGTTCTTGCGCTGAGATCCCGGGGCGGCTTTACCAGAGAGGCTAGCTCATCAGCCACGGTCAAGCTCCACAAGCAGTGGGCTCTCGGCCTCCCCCACTCAAAGAGGCCCAGCCTCTGAACCTCTGCTCCCCGTTACACCACAACAGAGCCAACGGCATCAACACCTCGAGAGATGAGCATGGCAGGAAAGCAAGCAGGATGGACCCCAGGCTCCCAACACCAGCTGCCTTACAGAGGTACCAAAGTGTACCCACTCAGCAGTAGTAAATCAGAAATCCTTAGACCATGAGGTGCCCTGAAGCACGCTGCCGGCCATGCAAGAGGTCTTTGAGAAGAGGTGCAGGGGATGGAGCCCTTCATCAGGAGCTGGGGAATGGGCAGAATCTGGCCTCCAGAGTCCCACAGATCCGGGTTTGAACCCAAACTCTGCTTCTAATGGAGCGTGAGATGCCTGGACAATTTACCTAACCTCAGTAAAATAGAGAATTTATTTAGCCTCAATGTCTTCATCTGCAAAATGGAAATAGTCATATCTTCCTAGCCAGCAGAGTTGTTGTCAAAATTAAAGAGAATGTAGGTAGGGGAGCCTGGGTGGCTCAGTTGGTTGGGAGACAGCCTTCGGCTCAGGTCATGATCCTGGAGTCCCAGGATCGAGTCCCACATCGGGCTCCCGGCTCAACAGGGAGCCTGCTTCTCCCTCTGACCCTCCCCCCTCTCATGCTTTCTCTCTCTCTCTCAAATACATAAATAAAATCTTAAAAAAAAAAGAGAGAGAGAATGTAGGTAAAGCATCCAACACTGCCTGGCACATAGTAGGTGCTCGATAAAGCTGTCATCTTCCACACAGTGGGATTCCTGAGTCTGGGTGCCCTGCCTCCGTGTGCGATGCTGGCCGAAAAACCTCTCTGCTTTGGGGCCCTCTCCCAATGTGTTACAGTGAGAAGAACCATGCAACTTTCCAGAGAGTTCCTCCTACCTGCTCCAACCTCCCTCCTGCCCTGCTGTTGATGGGCCCAGAGGAGGAAGGCAGGGACATGGTGGGGGGTGAGGGTTGTATTGGAGGATGGGAAGGTAGACTGTGATTTGTCAAGCTTGGCGGTCTGCAGCAGTTGCCAACATCAACACCATCTATACGTTTTTCATACTCCTGGCTAAACTCCTAGTCAGGGTGGAGCAAGGGCATGGAAACTCCCCGCTCGTGGGTCAGGCAGCCAGCTCAGAACATCTGCATCTCTGTGTTTCCAGGAAGGCCCTCAAACCCCAGCCCTGCTGAGACCATATACTGTAGTTTCTTGTTTCAGGAGACAGGCCACCCCTGAGGGTACTCAGCACGCCCCGCCCTAGCATGGACAGTCTGGAGACACACAACGGCTCCCCACCTCCACTGCACAACCCCAATCCAACACACACACACACACACAACACACAGCCCACGGAATGTGCCAGAAGGCAAGCCAGGAAGCCAGCAGGAAGGACCGATGTAGTGGTAGGGGAGCGACCTGGAAGCCAGACCCACATCCCAGGTCAGAGGCTGTGGGCAGGTCCCTTCCACAGACAGGGAAGGTGGGCAGCTGGGCGCATGGAGGCTGCCATCTCTGTGGGAAGAGCCAAGAGGAGATGGGCCTGAACATGCTCCAGCCTGGATCAGACATTCAGTTCCCATGTAAAACAGAGGGCTGGGGTGGGCGGGTTTTACGGGAAGCAGGCTCCCCCAGGTCAGGCCTGCTGAAGAGAGAGAGAGCTCCAGAGGTGGGGTGATGCTGGGATGCCTCGGTTGAACTGAGGACACAAGGCCACCCCAAGGTCCTGGTCTCCACCCTCTCCCAAAGTGACCGGATAGGTTTGGCGTGTGGCAGGCCTGGCTGGGGTTGGACATGCGCTTTTGAGTGACACTTTCGTACTGAAGGGAAGGGCAAAGGGTCCTGCCCTGTTGCTCAGGGACTAAAGCCGATTTTAAGATTCTTTCTGGAACCTTGGTTGCTAGGCCTCATGTACCAGTTGTTTCTGCCAGAGCCTGTCTTCTCCCCTGACTCATCCCCTGCCGGCCTGGCAGACACTGGGTGCAGACCCTGGGTGCCCAGGCTGACCTGCAGAGGCACCATTCTGCCCCGTATGGGTGGGGTGGGTGGGTGTGCCTCTCAGGCAGGCCCATTAATCATCTATCTCCAACACAACCCCACATCCCGAGGCCAAAAGCTCCCACAAAAGGAAGACGCTGTGGCAAGGCCAGGCTGGGGGTGTGGGCTGGGGGTATTTGGGGAGGGGCAGGTGCGGGAAGGAGGGCAGGACAGTTCACAAGTTCAGACAGATGATGCAGGAAGTGATCAGACGGTGCCCTCCCTAGGCCCTGTGAGGCAGGGGGCGGGTCCTGGCCACGGCACACCTTTCCCACGTGGTCTGTTTCACACCCCATCAGTCTTTGGGGGTGCTGCATCCTGAAGCATATTTGCCCCCTGTCCTGTGCGTACACGTATATATGTTTAAAAATATAAACACACTTAATAGGGTTGAGCCATTTTTAACAACGCATGCTTCAACCTTAGCTGAATTAACTGGCTCTCTGCTGGGACTA
>NW_023270389.1:23958700-23969738 GCF_011800145.1 Mirounga leonina
CGCCCTATTTACTATATTATTTACACTTCCTATGTTTATAACATTGACGCCCTATAATTCCCACAGTCATCTACAGTTCATTCTACTTTTAAATCGATTCAGTCTTTTTATGACAGCGAAACTATTTTTCATTTACTCTAATTAATCTTTTGGTTGGCTGAAATTTTTTTCGTATCATATTTCCACAGGCACTGTGTTTCCCAGTAATGCTTCCAGCATCTTAAAGAGCTGCGCCCCAAGGATATGTATGAGTTGTTCTGCCGCACTGTGGCTTCATGCAGCGATTTCTTGGTGAGAGTGGTAGCCGGGAGGAGATGTGGATATAGAAAAGAGAAGCGGGCGAGTCTGCAGGCCCTCAGCGTGATATCACAGAGCATCTCTGAGAGTCCCGCCCACCCCTGGACAATAATAGTAAGAGGCAATACATTTTGGGGGAAATGTTAAAGTAAATGATTTCAGGTGGGGGCCCAGGGTGGGAAAGCCAAATGGATCTCATCCTTTTTGTGCAAGGGTCTATAGGTTTGTCAGCTGGACCACCTGACACCATATCCAAAGAAGTTCAAGTTGAATTTAGGGTATGGCCGGACAGATAGACATGCAAAGATATGACACCATTTTTTAACAGGGGCGATGAGAGCATGTGCATCCATTGGGACGCATGTGCTCAGAAAGCCACAGAGAGAATATTAAACCTTTTCACAGTTATGCCCCTGTCTTTCCACATAAACCTAGTTATTAGTCAGTTTTTCATGTGTGCATGCATTCATTCAACATGTAATTTTTGAGGGGCTTCTAAGTGAACCACTATTCTAAAGGACAGCATGTTATATCCAAACACTTTCTGTAATAGGAACAAGTGGATGAAAGAAAAAAATACATCACGTATATTTTTTTCCAGTATAGATACGTCCTGGAAAAAAAATAAATTCTATTGCCAGAGCACCTTAAGAAAAGAAAAAAAAAAGTTTTTTTTTAAAACACTGTAGGCAGTTGGGTTTAAGGGAGCTTTACAAACAGTAACAAGCCCATGGTATCCAAAGCCAGCGTGGAGCTTCCAGATACCCTCTCGGCTTCAGGCCTGCTCAGGAGGGGCCTCTGCGCCCCCAGGCATGTGTCACTTTGCTCTGGGTGTAAGAGAGACAAAGCAGGTGGGGTCTCCCACCCCCAGGGGCTCAGGTTCCTCTCTGCCCATCGCCGGGCCCCTGAGAAGACACCAGGAGGAGTCTGGATAGCTGATAAAGAAAGGATATGATTTCTAGTAGTGAGGGACAGATATGGAATGAAGAGCTTAAGGGGGGTTTCTTGGTTTGTTTTTTGTTTTGCTTCTGTTTTACTGTTTTTATTTATTATTTATTTTTAAAGATTTTATTTATTTATTTGACAGAGTGAGAGAGCACAAGCAGGGGGAGCAGCAGAGGGAGAGGGAGAAGCAGGCTCCCCACTGAGCAGGGAGCCCAACGCAGGACTCGATCCCAGGACCTTGGGATCCTGACCTGAGCCGAAGGCAGACGCTTAACCATCTGAGCCACCCAGGTGCCCCAGCTGTTTTTATTTTTTTCAAAGATTTATTTATTTTAGAGAGAGTGCGCACGCACGAGCAGGGAGAGGGGCAGCGGGCGAGGGAGAGACTCTCAAGCGGACTCCGCTCTGTGCGTGGAGCCCAACATGGGGCTCCATCTCACGACCCTGAGATCATGACCTGAACTGAAACCAAGAGTTGCACACTTAACCGACTGAGCCACCCAGGCGCCCCTGTTTTATTGTTTTTAAAGCAGACACCATCTCTGAGAAGGGGCAAAGGGTGGTCTAGCCTCTCGCTAGCCTCGGGTATATTTTTGGTAGTGTCCCACAGACCCCGAGGAGAAGAACAGCTAAATAAGCTTGCAAGAAGCCCTGCAGCGCAGCAGAGGAGGTTTAGACGGATGTGCAGACATGAATGCGCACACAGGTGTATGCACACAGGTATGCCCACCAGAGCCAGGAGGCCACTGAAGCCCAGGAGCAAACAGGTTCAGTCCTTTATGGGCGAACCAGGCGGCTGCCTCCAACTGGTTTTTCCACACCTGCTTGGCTGTCACTTGCACACAAAGTGCTGATCCCCAACCAACCGGGTGAAAGGAGACTTTTTGCCGTGAGAAGAAAAGTAAATAGATTACGTCTGCGCCCTTCTCTGCACGAGACTCACAAAGGCTTCCTGACAGCTGTGTCCCTTTAGAGCCAGGACCACCAGAAATTTCTGGAGAGACCCAGGCCGTTTCCCGCAGACCCCCGATCTGCCTTTTCAGATGAAATATGACTTGCTCCTTGGCAACACGCTTGCTCAGCTCTAATGATGCCCAGTGGGCTCATCTAGCCTTCCTTGTTAATTAGCGGTGTGGTAAACGCAGTGATAGGAATTTTTCCAGAGAAGGTGTTTGAGTTTCATCCCCTCCCCCACTTCTACCCAGGCAACCTCCAAACGCTATCTCTTTCACGAAGATGAGCACGCAGCCCTATGGGGGGTCTTGCACAGGTGAGTGACCGGGAGCCATTATTAGAGGTCTTCCTGGAGCAGGAAATAAGAGCAACTGCCAAGGAGGGACCTGCTCTGGGACAAGCACCATGTCTCCTGATTTACATCCGATGTCACATTTAACCTATCTGACACCGGCTTGAGGTTCTCTGAGCCGCCGCATCAGTGAAATAACATAAGCCCCTTTCCACTCCTCCTGCACAGGGGTCTGGAGGGAATACATGATATTAAAAGTAAACAAATAAAACATAAGTGCTTCAGCTCTTTGGCAGAAGGGCGCTATAGAAAGATGAGATGCTGAGATAGCATGACACAGCAGAAAGAACCAGGCGCTGGAAGGCCAGTGTCCAGGACTCCCCCCTGGTTCTGGTGTTGCCACCAGCTTTGGTTGGCCTCAGCTTCCTTTCTTTGAAAAAAAGTGAGGAGGAGGACCTAAGGTTCCTTGAAAATGTGAATGCTACTGTCTCTCCTTCTTATCTTTCACTCGCCCCACACTATGCCATTATCCTTCCCCTGGCAAGGACTGTTCTCCTGCTAATTAGTGCTCAGGGCAAGAAACCGTGGCCCAGTTGCAGCCTGAGGCTGGGCTCCTGTCCCCTGTGTCCCGGCTAGTAGTCCCCAGCCCTGCAAACCCTGCGTGCTGGGGCCCTGAAGGCACCTCCCCTAACCATGCAGGTGAGAAACCCCTGCCTAGGAAATGTCACTGCCCATGGGTCCTTGGGAGGCCGACTCCACACTGTGACAAGGTCTCACACCCCTCCGAGCTCCAGCACGGTAGAGTGGAAAACGGTTTCATCCAAGTGCCCATCTTCCCCCAGCTCAGGGGCCCAGATTAGGATGACTGCTTAACCAAGGAAAAGCTGTTCACACCCACAGGCAACCTGGGCCTCTGTGCATGTGCTTTCGGATCTGCTGTTCCACCTAAAGCTGGCAGGGTGTCAGCACCTCAGCTGTGGCCCCTGGAGGGCCGCTGAGCTCAGCAACAAATACCAGGCTGCCATTAGGCTCCTGCACTCCCTTCCCTACAGGGAAGGCCACTGGGCCAAGGCCTCGGAACCCAAGAACCCCCTGAAGGCCCCTAGCTAGAGCACTTGGACTTACCGCGAGCCAGCTGGGCCTCATGGCAGAACCTCTGCAGGGCCTGGAGCCTCTGTGATCCTGAATGGCTCTTGGGGAGCCTGTGGAAAAGCCGCTGGAGCCTCGCCATGACTGTTCTGAAGCAGGCAGGAGCCGCCTCCTCATCCCAGCCCTCAGTCATCCCGCTGCGGGAGATCAATGGCTTCTCTCTAGGCCAGCCGGCAGGGATGGAGTGATGAGTGGAGACTCACTGGCCCTGGGAGGACCCCGGGGCCTCCCGTGACTGGGGCTTTGCTCCAATCAGCCCAGCCAGCTCCTCTTCCCAAAGGAAGTCACCGGCACCTGGGACGTGGGGCCCGGGCACCAGCACAGCCTGAGCAATGCCTTCTCCTTCCCAGCTGAGGTCCTTTCCCTCCACCTCCCCCAATGGAAAACTTTCTATTCCTGGGGCTTTTAGCGTGATAAGATAAAAATGCCCCCACCAAACAGGCTGCAGGAAAGAGCCTGCCCCAAGCTTCACTGCTCAGTAGTGCTTGGGAGCCTGAAAATCAATGTCTCCAAAGTTTCAACAGACAGCAGAAGTGACCGGTTATCTCACACCGTGCGCCCGACCCAGGAGCTCGTTAATGGATTTCTTTGGGGATGGCGGATTAATAATGCTTTACCAGCTATATAGGCTCCTTCAGGAGGACGGGGCTAATTCACATCCTCCCACGCTAAGCCCAGGGGCGGGGAAGAGCGACGGCTTTCAGCCAACTGGGCCCGTAAGGAGGCAGTGAGCAGAGAGAGGTGAGCAGTAGAAGGAGGAAGAAAGAGAAAAGAAGGAAAGAAGAGAGTCTCGCATAAATAGGACAGAAATGTTCTCTAGCCCCACAACGGTGCTCACAGGGCATCCCCTCAACACTGACTCCCAGAAGCCACCAAGTCCTTAGTGGGGAAGTTCCTAGAAGCCATGTCCCCCAGGCCAAGATGGGCACCTGGCACTGGACTGGCACCAAAGCCTTCCAGGAAAGTCGCTGGGGAGGGATGCCTGCTCCCAGGGCTGCCCAGAGATTCCAGAACTCATCTGCCAACTGCCAGTGGAACCCAGTTGCAGACGAAGGAGGGACACTCATCTGCACTGTGGAGGACTCGGGTGTGTGCAGAAATGAAGATGCATTTACGCATCTGTGCTCCTGTCACCTGGTGTCAGGTCCAGAAGTCAACACCCGTGGGCTCAGACGTGAGCCCTGCTATGCCTCCCGCAACTGCCAGCCTGGGTCGGCTCCCCTGTGCTGTCGTTTGTCCCCGGGTCACAGAGAACGCTGAGCGGTGTCCTAGCTGGAGGCCATGTCCTCAGACCCAGTTAGAGAAGAAACTGTTGGTAGAACAAACCTAAGCTACACTCTGTTCCTCCAAACTGGGCCCCCCATCATCTGCCTTCCTCCTAGGAAATCTGGGTAGAGGGTCCCCCTGTTAGATCACCCCCACTGCTGAGGGCCTCAGTACTTGGTGCACTAACAATAAAAACTTGTTTGTAAGCTCGATAATAAAAGTGCATTGTATGTCAGCCCTTCATTTAAGACCGAAATGCCCTAAAATCGCACCCTTCCTCAGGCCCAGACATTGGTTCTTTGTCCCTCGTTCTTCCTCAGGGAAGAGGGCCTCTAGTTTATCCAGCAACTTCTGCACAGAAGAGGCTGGGCACAAGTGGGTCCAGGTCCTAAAACAACACTTGGAGCCATTAAGCAAGGGTTGGGAGATCCCCAGGGGTTCCAGGACTCCCACCAGGGTGAGCCCCGGCCGGGGTGGCATTCCCATTCCAACTCTCAGGGAAGGAAACACGCGTGCTAGAGGGCTTCTAGTAGGAGTCACCGGTAATGGGGGAAAACCCCTCCTGAATGTCCCCCTCTGGGCTCGAGGATTTACTGATCTCACTTCTCCTTTCTCCTCATCACAGAGCTGTTCTTTGAGGGGTTAAGCCACCGAAGAAGCCAGCAGGAGAGACCTGGCAGACACTGGAGGAGCTTTGGGAGGCTCTAGAATCTTCCCTCCTGACCCTTTGAAAACTGGATAGATAGAAAACTGTAGCACTAACTAGGGGCAGGAGGAATGCATGCAGTGACCTCTTGTAGCCCCCAACGTCTGAGCACCGACCAGATGACCGGCCTGCTGGGGAGGGAGTCCAGCCAAGGCCCAGCACAACTGGAAGAAACAGCCTTCCCTACCTCAAGTGCAGGGGCTACAGTATATTCTTACCTTGAAATACCCCATTCATATAAAGGTAACTCCAGATCGCTTTTGAAAATATTCGTCACCTGAATAGACATTTAGGTACCATATGTTCAACCCCTTCTCTCACAAATCAAGTTACAGCTGGGATCTGTTGTTCGCTTGGATAATAAGGGATCTCTGAGGGGTTTTGTTTTCGTTTAAATCCTTTCCTCCCCGGCAGAAAGGACACAATTGTTTCAACAGAAACCACAAAACCTCCAGCATCCATTCAGCTTGAATGGAAAAAACAGCTTCCTCCAAGTCAGCAAAGAAAGTAAGCAATGATACCCAAATGTAAGACTGACCTGGAGAAACAGAGAGAGAGTCAGAGATGGGGTAAGAGTTGGGGCTTGTTCCCCAGATTTGCTGGTCCGCATGTGGCCACACCACTGCCTGAGACAGAGCCAGAGGTCCGTGAGGCAAACCTCGGTTTATATTAAAGCCTCTAACCAGCCCTTCTTCACCCTAGCTGTCCCTTCTGACACTCAACCTAATTTTGCTGTGGTTCCTGGTTAGCCCTGACATCATCAGCGCTGACCCTGGGTCACAGCAAGGAGGAGGCATGGGACAGGAAAAGACCTCCTACCTGCATTTCCATGCCAACCCCCTACATACTCCGAACACCAGTGGGGGTGGGGCAGGGCCACAGAGAGACTCTTTTTTCTTTTATCTTGGGACGTAGAAAAACTTCACCTTTTGTTTAAAGATCTCATGATTTACACATGCTGAAAATCTATTTAGAAACCACACACTGGAAACAGGCTTAAGTGCAGCCAATTCTCAATTATCCAGGCACTGGCTGACTGTCTAGCTGGCATATGGCTCACCCGTACCCCTTGGCTCACCCTCTTTTTTTCTTCTGTACCTCTTTTTATGGACATTTCAGCATTCGTTGGCAGAAGGAGGGGGGCCAGACAAAGGAGGAGACTCAATGAACTTGCATGTTCAAATGACATTAGCTTATAAGGCAAAATGCTGTGTTGGGTTCTGGTGCTGGTTTCGCTCCTTCCGATCTGGGTCATCTTAGAGCAGTCCTTTGCCTCCCTGAATGCTGTGCTTTCTCCCCTGCGCTAGGGCCATGATCCCACCAGCCCCTGCCTACCTCACTTTAGATGGGGCCAGGCCACCTCTGCTCCCACGGTTCTTGTCATTCTCAACTCTCCTTGTTCCACCTAGCAGGCTCACAGGACACCAACTTGTATCTATAGCAAACGTGACAATAATTCTTTCCCAGAGCCAGCATCCAGTAGACACAAAACATGAAAGGATTAACAAGACAATAAAAGGGAAAAAAAACCCACAAAAGGATTGAAAAAACAAACAAAAACAGGGCGCCTGGATGGCTCAGTGGGTTAAGCCTCTGCCTTTGACTCAGGTCATGATCCTAGGGTCCTGGCATCGAGTCCTGCATCAGGGTCCCTGCTCAGTGGGGAGTCTGCTTCTCTCTCTTCTCCCTCTACCCCTCCCCCTGCTCACAAGCGCTCTCTCTCTCTCTCAAAAATAAATAAATAAATAATCTTAAAAAAAAAAAAAAAAAAACATAGGCAAAGAACATCACTCTCCTTTTAGGCCTGACTTTTAGGTGTGATTTCTTAAAGGTCCACGTAAGACAAGTTTTCATTCTCTGGGAGCCGTGGCCAATAGCCACTGCAGACATCTGCGTAAGATCTGCCCTGCCCTGGAAATGTTTGTTCAAGAAACAGGGAGGGAGAGCAGAAGGTGGGGTGCAGGCCCTCCACAGCAGAGTAAACATGAGCCAGCCACACTGTGGTCACAGGTGAGTGACAGGCCCTGCTCCCTGCCTCCTCCGGACACGCAGTAATGAACACACTGGACTCCAACAGCACCTTCTTACAAACCCTCAGCACCATGTGAGCTCGAACTCTTCTCCCTGATGCCCTCAGTGGAGCCAAGGTGGTAGGTGTGGGTAGGAAAATCCTGAAGGAAAGCGGGGATGTTCTACAGAAACCAGGGGGCGCCAGACCCCTCAGTCAGGACCGGATATTCTCCATGGGGGTGCGGGTGAGGGCAGGCCACACACATGGCTACCTTGCCGGGAGGGATCCCTGCTGTTCTCCTTCCTTCCTGTCCCAAAGGGGCAAAATAAGAACCCAACGTCACTGCTTTTTCTGTGGGTGCATCTCTCAAGAACTTTCTCTATGCCAGGAACCCCAGGCAGGCTAGAACAGGCCCCACCTGAACTTGTCAGCCACTCTGGCCAAAGACCACACCACGGAGAGCTCTTGGGGTGCACGGGCTCTGCCCAGGTCTCCTCAGCATGGTGTGTGGGGTATTTCAGAGAGCACCCAAACATCACCTCCCCAGGTCTGAGTCCACATAGTCTTAACCTCGGGGCAGGGCTCCCCACGGCTAGTCCCCAGCACTGATGGGATTCCACTTAAACCAGAGCCCCCAGGGAAGAGAGCCCACTGCCCTGCCTGACATCATCACCTTGGCCTCCTTGCTCTTTCCCCAAAGTCGAAGAGCTGGCTCAGCTCCCCTCCCAACCCTAAGATTCTGCCCTGAACATGCAGAGAGAAGCTTGTCAAATCTCTTGGAACAAAACCACAAATGACTAAATGCCCAGCCATCTCCCCAGTCCGGGCTGGCCTTCCCCACGTCAGCACCGCCGGCCCGCCCCGACCCAGGCAGAGCCAGAACCCAGCTGGGACCAGGGGTGGCCTGGGGGGCAGACAGCCTCCAGCCACCAGCACAGCAGATCTGTGAGCAAGAGGGAAGACTAGCTGCTGACGGAGGCTCGGGCTGGCGGGGGGGCACATTCCGGTTGCATGCTCTGCGCACCCACAAATATTCACCTGCCCAAGAATTTTCACCTTGTCATCTGAGGAATGCGAACAGGAAGGGCCTCTGATAAGGCCAGAGGCGTATTTTACAGCTTCCTCACCAGCCTTAATAGTACCCTGGGCAGAGCAAGAATGGCCAGCAGCTCCTTCTGTGGGGAAACTGAGGAATGGGGTGGGAGCCAGAGCTCCTCGGAAGAGCCTATGCGGGCGTGGCTTTGGACCCAGAAATGCTGGGCAGGGCCTGAAGGAAGGAAATGACCCGACAGCCTGAGATGGCCCCAAGGCCTTCGAGCCAGCCAGTTCTGCCCCACCTGAGAGGTTCTGACCTTGTCCAGCCCCTAGCCAGGGGGACGGTCGGTGTCTCCTTGCCCACGTAAGACTTCGGCAGCAGCATCCCTGCGTTCTGACCTCAGGAAGCCATTCCAAGGATGAATGTGGAAGCCAGCATGAAAATCCTTTGGGCTCTTCAGGGAAAAGGCACTACCACTGGTCTCCCTGTGCTCAGAGGTGGGCTGGGCCTGGCCTGAGCCTCTGGTCCCTCTCCTCACACACTCTTCACCCCCATGAGCCAGTCCCTGTGGCAGGAGCCACTTCACCAGCCAGGCAGCGTCCTGGGGGCCAGGCAGGGGGCTGTCTATTCCCTGTCACTCAGGGCCGACATGCCAGGCTTGGCCGAGGCTGAGTGGCTGATAAACTTGCGGGGGAGAGGATCCCAGACCAAAGCCTCAGCGCTGAGGGGAGATGTCAATTCACTTCCACCTAATAACTCTGTAGGATCAGCAGGCTAACACTCGTTCATTACCAAGTCTAATTAGGCTGGCAGACAAGTGGCATTAATCATTTTTGACTGTACCTGGGATTCAAGCCCCCTTCCCTCCATAATCAGAAAATTTCATGCTCTGATGAAGAGGGGGGACAATTAAGCCCACATTTAATGCTTTCACTTTCATCTTTCCAGAAGACAGGAAGCAGGAGCAGAGGAAACAAGATACAGCTTAGGGACCTCAGAAGGCCTCCCTCAAAGAATTCCAGGTCTGTTCTCTGTCCCCAAACACACATACACACACACACACTCACTCACTCACTCACTTACTCCACTAGGACTTTTCCTAGGAGCAGATCCCAATCAGAGCCCGGGGCGGGAGGAATTGGAGGTGGGGGGTTCCACTCTCTTTAACAACTCAACGTCCTTTTCCTTAACCTCCCCAGCCAAACAGGGGCCTGAATCCACAAAAAGACTTCAAGCCACACACTTCAGTGCTGCTGGGTGTACTGGACAAATAAAATGCTTTCCAAGTGCCCAAGAGTTCTAGGGTCTGCACCAGGGCAACTCAATGTCACAGTAACCTCTCCTGCAAAGAAGGCACCACAAGAGATGACTCCACAGGACCCAGTGGCTGTCACATGGGTGGTTCCAGTCTTTACAGAGAGGTGGGTTGAGCCCAGCCATTAATGAAGTGACAAGACAGAGCCGGGAAGGCTGGACAAGGGGCCCTGTGAGACATCAGTCTCACTCACCCCAGAAAGTCCCCTGTCCCTGAGGTCTCATGGCGAGCACCTCCTCTTCACATCATAACTAAACATCTATCAAATGGGGAGTAGGATAAGGAGCCCCAGGGCTCCCCTTTCGACCCTATAATCCCAATCACATAACACTTCATAGTTCTGAACAATGACGCGTCCAGAGAAGGCTCCAGGCACTCACTAGCATCATGTAAGGTATGTCCAAGCATCGCTCCTTGAATGTGGAGTTGGACTTCGGGTTTCCCCATTTTCCAGACTTTCTCTAGTCCAGGATGGCTTACACATCCACAAAACGAGATGAAAGGTAAAAGGTCAACTCCATGTGTCTTCTACAGAAGAAACGGTCCATGACCTGTAAAGGACATTTCTGATACCAAAGCCAAAGGGCAGCCGGTGACTCTCGCAGGGTGTTTGCTGTTGGCCTTGCCCTCCTGGAATGCTGGAGGCGGGTTCTCGCCACTGCCATGGCCCCTACCCCAAAGCACACAAGCGTTCACAGAATCTCTCTGTGTGTCTCTCAGTCTCTCTGCGTCTCTCTCTTTTTGCTTCTGTCTCTCCGCCTCTCTCTTTCCCCCAAACCCCACTGGATATCTTTCTCTATCTAATAAACATGATTTCTTTAATCCTGGAGATTAATATTAACTCTGAACCCCTCTGTGGGCAAATCCAGCATTAACCAGAGTCCGTTACAGACCTGGAAGTAGGGGTAAGGCTAAGTTAGAGGGGTTTTCACTAAACAGGCAGGCAGACCGTGGGAAGACAGCTTTCTAAAAGTTTCCCTTATTAAGAGTGCATCTTGGGCGCCTGGGTGGCTCAGTTGGTTAAGCGACTGCCTTCGGCTCAGGTCATGATCCTGGAGTCCCGGGAT